>NW_007731936.1:84616-105995 GCF_000696425.1 Galeopterus variegatus
GAAGCAGAAACCAAAGACGGATGTGGTAAAGGAAGGAAACTGCAGCTCGTCAGAAGAAAGAAAGAACGGGTGGTGGAGACGTAGCCTGGAGGAATTCCTTGAGGTGATGAATGAAGAGGGGACTGACTATTAATAGTGTGGAGCCAGCGTAGATGCTTTTAATGATGATGGCAATCATTGTCATCATTTACTGAGCAGTTGTTTTGTGTCAGTCACTGTAATAAGTCCTTTTTTCAACCTCACAATAATTTTATAAAGTAGGTACACATTATCTCCATTTCATAAATTAAAAAACCAAGGCTTCAAAGTGATGAGTGACTTGTCCAAGACCTCACTATCTGGGAAATGAGAGCCGGTTTGGTCAGATTCCTTAGCCAATGTTCTCATTCACTACACTAAGCCCCACTCCCTCGTCTCACATCTATATCTATTATCTATATCAATATCTACATCCGTATCTGTAACTACGTCTGTCTATCCTTATCTGTATCATCTATATCTATATTTCATACAAAATAGTGGAAAAATAAGTTAAAAATAAAGACCACATGAAATATGATTAGAATAATAAGGCTAAAGGAAAGATACACAGAGGATGATGTCTAGTTCACCCGTACAGATTTGGGGCTTTGAACATGGCTTAGAGCTTCTTGGTGTCCAAGCAAAATAGGAAATATGGTCACTTTTAAAGTGCACATTGTCTACTTGGGGCAATAAGCTAAGGGTTTATTTTGGAAGGTTTCATGGAGAAGGTGAATCTGTGCAGTGTCTTTAAGGAAAGAAAGATGCAGTTTGGTGGAGAAAATAATATTCTTCATCAGTGATTCTCAACCACAGGCACCTGCTGCCCTGGGATGTTTAACAGAGGCTTCCAAATTATATCCCTGGGCGATTGTGGTCAACATCTTGGGGGACATGGCCCTCTGTTGAGAATTCTGCCATGGTGCACTGTGTTGCTCATAAGAGCATACTAAAAAGAGTATACTGATGAGAGTCTCTCAGGTGTGTTGGAAGGAGAAAAGAACACAGAACACCCTGCTTATTCATTTATTCTAAAAACATTCAGCATATGCCATGTGCAAAGGCAGTGAGAGATAGAAAATGGAGTATGTATTGTGTTGGGAAGAATGGGTGAGAATTAGGTACCACCATATGCCAAGCATTGTGTTGGGAGCTTTACATACAGTATTTCATATAATCCCCACCACTATTGTGTGAAGTCACAGTAATGCCCCTTTCACAGGTCAGAAGACTTGACTCCAGAGAGATTAAATAATTTGCCCAAGGTAACACAACTATGAAGTGCAAGGATGGAATGAAATGCAGGTGCTGTCTGTGTCTAACCCAGCTTCTTCCACTCTCCATTTTCAGGACCATTGCCTTTTTGAACAACTCATGAAGCACCATTACCATTGAATTCGTGCAAACATTGCCCCTGGAGCACAGGTGAGGAGGGGAATCAAAATGGCTTAGATTAAAACATACTCTGTCAAGGGGCTTATGTCCTAATTATGGGATAGAGAACAGGTTAAAAACAACATAAAATGCCAAAAGAGGAGAACAGAGGTTGGAGTGATTGATTCTGCCAGGATTGGCACCCCGCCCATGTGCCTGCCTGACCGAGTTAGAAGATATTCAAGGTTGTAACAAAAGGAGACTGAAGAGATTCCTCTCCTTTGAAGATCTTTTTTTTTTTTTTTTTGTCCTTTTTGTGACCGGCTGCACCGCGCTCAGCCAGTGAGCGCACCGGCCATCCCTATGTAGGATCCAAACCCGCGGCAGGAGCGCTGCTGCACTCCCAGCGCCGCACTCTCCTGAGTGCGCCTCGGGCTGGGCCCTCCTTTGAAGATCTTTAAATGCTTTGTCTCTGCCTCTTGGATTCTGATACCCCATACACAATTTTTGAAAACAAGTGAGTTAGAGTATAATTATTGATTAAAAATATTTATTTTGCTTCATAAAATATTTGTTTGAATGGGTCCCACTTAAAATCTTATTCCAGGAATTTACACAAAACATTGTAGAAATCATGATACATAAAGTAGGACTGGGTAGGTTATTAAGAGCAGAAGAGGGGAGGATGAATGAGATTACAGCAGAAAGTCTTCTCAGGGCTCATATGTGTTCCTGTCCTGAGTTTAGTCATGGAGATGATTTTCCTATAGGCACGAGATGGTGGAAATATCAACATTAGAAGTCACAAAACAGAACCTTGACTACCTGAACTCAGACCTTGAAAAGGACCTGCAGAGACTGGAGGAAGCAAATCAGGCTCCTCTTGGAAAAATTGAAGAGAAAGAAGAAAACATTCAAAGGTCAGACTTTGCAGTAGATGAGGAAAGGACTTCTCACCCGACTGTCCCTTAGGATAGAGAGAAGGTGGGGGAAGATTCACTTCTTTGATGACCCATTTGGCATGTTATTTAAATCCTGAAACAGGAACTGCAGTGCCCTAAAGAGACTTTATGCACAGATTTTTGCATTGAGTTTCCACATTAGGTTGACATTTTATTGCCGCATTGAGTTTCCACATTAGGTTGACATTTTATTGCCATGGCATTTGGTAGTCACTCTCCTCCCTGACACTTTGGCAGTAGTCTCTCAAGCTGGGCCCTGGAATCTTCCTTAAGACTGAGCCACACTGGGTGACTTTATATTTTTCAGTCTGGAAAGAGAGATCGCCCTGTTTGTAGGATGAGCCCAAGAACAGGAAAAGTTGGACCATGTCATATCTGAGATGGTGAAAGCTCTGAGGGACGTGGAAGTAGAAAGAGCAAAGCTGGTAAGGGGGTGGGTAGAAAAGGACCGTGGGGCGCATTTGAATCCCATTTTGTGCCCTCTGTCTCCCAAGGGATCATCATGCGTTCATCACTTCTGTATCTGTGAATATCACAGCTGCTTGAGAGAGTGATCTGAGAACATGGCAGGCCTGGCCCGTGCTCCCAGATGCTCTGTGTGGGGCCAGAGTGCACTTCCCCCTCGATCTACTTGTCCCCACGTGGTATCTCAGTGGCCTGGGGAGGCAGAGGGGATATGACAGCAGAGGAGCCTCATCTCTTTCACTTCCTTCTTCCCACAGGAGAAAAGTAATAAGATCCTAAATAGATATGTGGTGGAGCTTCAGAAGAAGGTAAGGGGGCCCTGGAGTTTCAAGGGTCCCGGGATCCCTGGAACATCATCTTCAGAAGAGAAAGGCAGGTGGGTGGGCTGGGAGCATGAGAGGGGGGCCCCAGGGACATTTGGGATGAGGAAATATATGTATACACTAAGAGAAGGGCTGTTTTCCACATCACAAAGTCTGCCCTTGAAAGGAGATCCATGTCTTAGGAAACCTGATAGAGTTGTCATCTTCTGAACTCTCCAGTCAGAAAGATGGAGAAGGGGCAACCAGCAAAATCTGCCTGCTCCCTCCGCCTGCCACCTTCCCAATCTCAGAGCAGAGTTTGACTAATGCCACCATTTGTACTCTAGGAATTACAGAATGTGGTGGGAGAGCTAAAGACCTGTAAAGGGAGAAAAGATCTGTCCCTCCTTCCCCAGCTGCTCTGCCCCATTCTCTCTTCCCTCTCTCTCCACCCTCCTCTCCTCACTCTGCCACAGCTTCTGTGGGCTATGGGAGCAAAAAGGTCTGTCCAGCTGGCACCGAGTCAGGCAGCTTCCATTGCAAGAAGGAGACACTTTTCCACCAAGCTTCTGTCTGGCACCTGAATTAGTGAACCACCATTCTGCAGTCTGGGACCCCCGAGTCTACCACTATCCCAGGTTTTCATGTTTGTGTGCCTTACTGAGTTCACAATTTTTTGAATGGTATTTCAGATTTCAAGAAGATTTAAGAATATCGGCCTTAATAAAAGAACCCTAAGGCAGAAGTTGGCAGAAATGAAGGCGAGTAGAAAAGCAAGCAAAGAGATTTTCTGGGAGATGTGTCAGCTCTAGGTTCTGGGTGGAATTGCTTTTGAGGACTCCCCTAGGCTGTGTGTTAGATATGTCCTTGTGCTTATCAGAGGTGAGCCAATATCATTAATTGTCTGTACTTAATCCCATGGCCTGTGGGACATCCATAACATCATTGGTCACACTAGTCCCAGAGATGACTGCAATGGCATCAAAGTGGAGGGAATTGCCTGAGAGGCCCCTCATCCATCAGTCAATAAAACACGTTCTAAATGCCCATCAGGACCTGCTTGCCAGAAGTTTATGATCTAAATGAGGACACACACACATATAGATATTCAAGTAGGAAGAAAATATTAACTTCCTCAATTATTCAGGGATGTATCAATGATCTTACCTGATTTTCCAACCCAAGGCTTGCAGGTCAAGGAAGTTGAGGTTTTTTTATTTTTATTTTTTTATTTTTATTTATTTTCATTGTCTTTTTTCTCTACTAAGGGTAAACTCATTGAGAACATGAATTTTTGTCTATGTTGTTCACTTCTGTTTCCCCAGTGCTAGAACAGTGCCTGGCACATAGTAGATGCCGAATAAATATTTGTTGAATGAATGAATAAATCGGATGCCCAATAGGGGGCAAAAACACCATTGGGAAGCTCTCTGCAGCTTTGTGTGGCCAATATTGCAATTTGGCTGAATCCTGTAAGAACCCTGCTGTCCTGTGTATTTTCCTGAAAAAGAGGAGTGAGGTTTCTCTTTTGCTCCCTATGTGATTCAGAGAGCATGCCAGTGCACCCTACGAAAAACAAGTGGGAGGAGGAGGCTGGTGAGCTCTGATCGATAGAACCAGAGGAAGGAGGATGGTTAGGGTCAGCAAATGGGGAGTTAGGCTACCGAGGCTTAAATGTCAGCTTTGCCACTGCATGACTTTTGAACAAGTTATGCACTTAACTCCTCCGTGCCCTTGTCTCCTCATCTGTAAAGTGGGGGTAATAACAGTGCTCGCTCTAAATTGTTATTATCATATGTCCTCAGCATTTGATAGCCATTATCATCATACGCTCTGGTGGTCCGGAGAGGGTGACCATTACCCATTTGCCTTCTACAAAAGGATGCTATTAACTGGACGCCACTGTCACTTGTTGTCTCTCATAGGTGAGACTGCAGAAGTCAACAGAGTCCTGTGCAAAGCAAGAGAAGGAGCTGGTCAAGGTAGAGACAGTGTCTCTTCCACTGAGGGTCTGCTCAGGATATGAATGGGAGAGAATCCCAAGGGCCTTAGAAACAGAACAGCATAGAGGCACAGCAGGGGGAGGGGCAAGAACATTTGGCAAATGAATTTCTGATTCACATGCAGGTAGGTGAAGGGAAAGAAAACCTCTATTAAAAATACCACACTTATCAATTTTTAAACATTCTTCTACCTAAGTTAGTGTGGTTGAATCCCAAACCTTAATGCCCTGAAATATCTCCTGGTGTTTCACCTGGAGGCATATAACAATCTGGGCAAACAATTTCCTCTACTCAGAATTAGACACTGCCTGTGAATGATATCACCTCTTTGTGAGGTGGCTGTTCCTTCCATTAAGGAGTTGCTAGGTAACCAGCCAAAAGTCCAATGCACAAGTTAGTGCCCCAGGGAGCAGCCCAGGCTTGGTTCTGATTGAACTCATGGGGTTTGTTAATCTTCTTTTCTTTCTAGACAGAGAGTGACTACCAATCTTTGTATCAGCTCTGTGAGGACCAGGCCCACTGCATAAAGGTAGAACACCTCTGGGGGAAAAGGCAGATTTTCTCCAGGGCCATGGGTTCCGTGGTTTCTCATTAGGCTAGAATCTACCATTGGGTAACATGATTTTTAAACAGCAACAACAAAACAGACATAATGTGGAGGATTTACTTTGCTCCAGGTACGGTGCTAAGCACTCGACATACAGTATTTTTCTCAATTTGTCCAGTAACTGCACAAGGATGATGCTGTTATGATCAAGAGGACGCAGGTTTCAAGGAGTTAGGTAACGTGTTCTTAGGAGCACAGCTAGTAAATGTCAGAGCTGGGCTTTGAATATAAGCAGGCCCAGAGGGAGAACTCCTTTTGCTCAGATCTATCCGTTCAGGTCACTAATATCTCCTAATTTTTTATTAGAACGCCTCCCTGCTAGTGTGTGCACGCTGAGATGTGAGCATCAATTGAAACGTTAGGAGTCTTAGCAGAATATTTTTATTAATAACATTGTCATGAAACATGGAAATTCTCATTTATGACAAATTTTTTTTTGTTTCTTGGGAAGAAATATCAGGAAATTCTGAGGCAGATGGAAAAGGAAAAGGAGGTGCTGCTTCTTGAAAAAGAAATGTAAGTTTGGGAAAATGACTTCCCTGATGGACTGAAGTGACAGTCTGGGGCACTTTTTGAAGGGCAGAGGGCTCCTCAGAATGTTTGTGTCACCATGTAAATGGCCTCCAACCAGTCTTCCCTGATGGCCTCTGCCCCATGTTCTAGACTGAAAACTCCAGCATTCAGGCTTTTCTCTTGCCTTCCTCAGCAGTGTGTGTTTAAAAAGTATATTGTATGTTCTTTTCATATGTCCTCAGTTGAGTGCATTCCTTAAAATTGACTCACACTATGTTCAGAGAGGAAGAATCATAGTAAAAAGAGGCCCAGCAGCCCAGAAATGTTTCTCCATGTGTGTGTGTTGTCACCTTTCCCAGGACATGGTGGACCTACAGACTGACTTGAGGCCCCAGTCTCACATGTCTCAGGACTTCTCATACTTTCCTTTTGTTTGTTTATACTTTTTATTTGTATTATGTGTTATATTATATGAGTGCATTAATCTTAAGTATATAGCTTGGAAAATTCTTGTACATGTATGGGCACATGTTAACACTGCTCAGATTAGGATATGGAGTATTTTGAGAACCCAGAAGTCTCCTTTGTGCCCCATCCCAGTCAATACTCCTTGCAAAGGTAACCACTACTCCAACTCTGTCCTTTTTTTATCTGTTCTTGAACTTTATAGTAATTCAGTATGTTCCCTGTTGTGTATGGTTCACCCTGAGATTCACCCACACTGCTGCATACAGCTGTTGTTATTTTTTTTTTCATTTTCATGGCTGTACTTCATTGTATGAATATGGCACAATTTATCTCTTTTACTGTTGATGAACATTTTGGTATTTCTAGTTTGGATATATTAAAATAAAGCTACTATAAGCATCCTATACATGTCTTTTGGTAGACATATCCACTCATTTCTCTTGGGTGTGTACTAAAGAGTAGAATTGCTCGGTCAGAGGGTATACACATCTTTGGTTTTCCAGATAAGCCAAACAGTTTTCCAAATTGGCTGTACCAATATTTCCACCCAGAAGAAATGTACAAGACTTCTAGTTACTCTACATCTTAATTTTCAGTTGGTATATATACTCTTTTTAATTTTAGCCATTCTGGCAGGGGATGTGTAGTGATATATAATTTTGATTTTAACAACATATTTCATTTCTGATTACCAATGATGTCGTGTAGCTTTTCAAATGCTTATCGGATATCCTCTTTTGTAAAATGTCTTTTGCCTATCACCTTGGTGATGGGCCATAATAATCATATACATTGTATATTGACAAAATAAAAATTTAATGAAAAAAAAATGTCTTTTGCCTATGTTTGAGAGATGGTCAATCTCATTGATTTGTAGGAATTTCTTATTTTTTTTCATAAGGTCCTTTGTTAAATATACAATATCTGACATAAATATATGTAAGTTCTTTCGTTATATGTATTACAGCCTATTCTATGGCTTTTCCTTTTTTCTTTCTTTTTTTTTTTTTGGCAGCTGGCAGGTATGGGGATCCATACCCTTGACTTTGGTTTTAACACTGTGCTCTAGCCAGCTGAGCTAACTGGCCAGTTCCCATTTTTACGTTCTTAATGGAATTTTTCGATTAACAACAGTTCTTAATTTTAAGGAAATCTAATCCACAAATTTATCAACTTTTTCTTTTTTGTTTAGTGTTTTCTTCAGGTCATAAAACTACTCACCTGTGATTTTCCCTAGAATTTTTTATTATTTTACCTTTTACTCTTAGGTTTATATTCATTTAGAATTTATTTTTTTCTGTGGTGTGAGTTTGAGATTAAGATCTGTTTTTTATTCTGTATGGTCCAGCACCATTATTGAAAACACCATGCATTTGCAGTGGTGCCTTGTTTATTAAGTCAGATGACCTCATATGTGTGAATCTGCTTCTGGATACTTTATTCTGTACTTAAGTCTATGTCTCTATCCTTGTGCCAGTACTGCACTGTTTTAATTACTGTTGCTTTATAATTAGTCTCAATTTATGGTAACTTAAGTTCTATAACTTTGTCATTCTTCAAGATTATCTTGGCTATTCTTGGTCCCTTGAATTTCCATATAAATTTTAAAGTCAGTTTTTCAATTACTACCAAAAAAAAAAATCTGCTCAGATTTTCATTGATATTACATGAAATCTATAGATTAGATTTGGAGGATAATTAATATTTAAACAGTAGTTTCCCAAGCCATAACACCTTTATCCCTTTATTTATTTAAATTTTTAATTTCTCACTATAATTTTTTACAGTTTTCTATGTAGTGTTCCTGTATTTCTTTCATCAGATTTATTCCTAGGTGTTTGATATTTTTGATGCTATTGTAAATGGTATGTTTGTTAATTTGATTTTCTAATTGGTTACTGCTAATGTGTAGAAATACAATTGGTTTCTGTATATTGAACTTGTACCATCAATCTTGCTAAATTCACTTATTCTAATAATTTGTAGATTCACTTAGATCTTTGTCTATGAATAATGAAACATATTTTTTCCTTATCAATCTTTATACTTTTTTCCCCTTGCCTTATTGCATTAGTTGTGACTTTTTGTACAATATAGGCTAGAGGGGGTAACAATGAACATCCTTGACATTTTTACTGAACTTAAGGGGAAAGTGTTCAATATTTCTATTAAGTATGCCTGGTATGTCCTTTCTTGCAGACACCCTTTATCAGATCAAGACACTTCTCTTTCATTTTCAGTTTGCTGAGTGTTTTTATCATGGCAGGCATTAAATTTTATTCAATGCTTTTGCAGTATCTACTGAAAAGATCATGTTTTTTCCCTTGCAAATATGCCAGTGCTCCTTACTGTTTAACAGGCCTTGAACTCCAGCTTTTGCTCCCCAGCACTGTATGACTACTCCAACCTTTGCTCAACTCTGCTTTCTGGGCTTTCTTAGAATCTTCAGCTACATATGTAGAGCTTAGGAGCCAGATATCCTCTTGAGAGGAAAATCTATGAAGCTATCTGAACTCACTCTCTATGGTTCCCTCCTCCCTTGAATTTTTCCCCTCCAGTCACAGTCACTTTGATTGTGGTGAACTTCACCTTCTGTCTCCACAGCCAGTTGATGCTGCACTTGCTGCTTGGACCCTATTCCCTTGCACCACAAACTGGCCAGTGTCCTTGGGGAAAAGCCTAGATGAATGAGGGGCTCATCTCAGTGTGCTTTACTTCATTCAGGGTTTATAACCCTTCCACTTCTGACTACATGTTCTGATGCGTTCAAACAGCCATTGTTTATTTTACCCAGTTTTTACAGTTGCTCTGTGAGATGGACTAGTTTGGCACAAGCTACTTCATCATGGCAAGAACCAGGCATCTGAGCCATTTCTCACTTTTCTCTGTTATTTGATGATTACAAAGGAAATTCCCATAAACTTGCTGAGTAAGCTTTTCTTGGGCCTGACCTTGTGGAAAATAACTCTAAACTCTGCACAACAAAACAAACAAACGAATGAACAAACAATGATCAGAAGGCATCGAAGAGGCCTCAAGTAAAAAGTAAAAAGTAAACAAAAGCAGGCAGATTTAGAGGGAAGTTGCCACTTGGAAGAAGAGAATGGCAGGAGATGATTTCCACATTTTTTACAGACTCTAGCCTGAAGGCAGGTCAAACTTGGTATGAAAGGGGTAGCTAAAACACCAAGAGAAAACCTGAAGGTTTTCTGGGTTAAAAAAAAAAAAAGCGAAAAAACAGGACAGAGTTTGAAGCAGCCAAATACACTGTAAGGAAAATAGAGAGCCACACATAAGGAGTCCTTGATTCTGTGTCTAAACTCTGCCTAAATCTCTGGCTGACCTCCAAACCATGCATGCTCAGGACAGTCTGCAAGCAGCTCAGCTAAGGGTATAAGACATGAACTGATTTGGGGTGCCACCAAGAGACAGACTTTGCAGTTTGAATCCAACTTCAGGGTCACATCAGGCTTATCCTTTATAGGTTGTCTCTCTCTTGAGGAAAAAAATCACATTTTCCTGGTTCTTTGTATGCTGAGCAATTATGAATTTTGAATATTGAGTATTGTGAATATTATCAAGAATCTAGGAAATGAACCACAGCTATTGCATATGAAGTATGCATAAAACAAATGTACTTCACAGGGCCTGGTTTTCCAAAGCCTTGCAATTTCAAATATCGACCTTGCAAAGGACAGGAAATTTTCCCCAGGCTATATAGTCTCTGTTGTAAGATAAAGAATTGTAACATAGCAAGGATGCTGACTCAAAGACAGACAGGTTACTGACTGATACGTAAAGATACTGGGAAATTGCTGTAAGAAGAGAATATTTGCTAAAATCAAGCTTTTGTTAGTGGATTGACTTAATTGCAATATAGAATGTCACCTTACTGAATGTTACCAGTTTCTATTGTTAAACTTGTTAAACAGTACTTAGCAAAAACACCACCTATGTTCTTTTCCTGTAACTTGCTGGTCTGGAGAATAAATGCAGGAAGAGAATCCCAATTCATGGTTAATTTCCCAAATGGAAGGAATGCCTCGCTCTTGAGGGTTCCAGGAGATTAACACCTTTTTGGGGCTTCTCACTGCTCAGAAGAGATGGGCTTTGAGTAATCTTTGGTGGCTCCATCACCCAGGGGAAAAAGGGGTGACAAATCCATGGGAGGCAAAGCAACAGTTGCATGACTTAGAAAAGCACCTCTTATCAGTTCCTCAGGTTATATTACATTCTTGGCTCTGATCATCTTTACCCAGGTCCAAAGCCCAGAATAACTCCTCCCAAATAGTGAAACCTGGTTCAATTCTGGTGGAGACCATTCAAAGTGACATGGTAAGTCTTCCTTGTCCCAAACTGGGATTGTCCTTTTTCCCTTCCCTCTCCTGGGTTCTCTCTCTCCCTCTCCTCTTTAACAACCCTAGAGTTAGGAAATAATGAAGTTCAATGCTGTGCTCCACACCATAGGAGCTAGGAAATGGCAGAGTCAGGACTCACCCTGGCAGCCTGACTCCAGGGTCTCTGCTCTTAGCCACCCTGTGGTACTGCCTTTCTGTGAGCACATGGATAGCTGTAGCTATGGTTTTTATTGCTTCCCACAGGAGAAGACCATCATTAAGAAGCAGAAGAGAATCTTTTGGTATAGGTAAGTAGTAGAATCTTGGTTTTTACCTAATCCAGGCCACATTCACTCCACAGGTGACCTGATAAGGGCCGAAAGAATAAGGATAAATGTATCCACCAAGCAGAAACAGTTAGGTAGCCCCAGATTTCTCCCAACCCTTCCTGCCTTTTTCAATACAAAGTTATAACACTGGAATTACACAGAATTACACTACTTATTACATTATAAGTAGATGAAGGAATTAGTGGCTATTTCTGAGAAGTTCAGAATGAAGGCTATAGGTTGCTTTCCACTTTTGATTTCTATTTATAAGATTCTCAGTGTGGCTCTTCTGTATTTTCCAGGTCCTGACCCTGGTAACCTCTGCTATACTCTGTTAGGAAGAGAGTTCAGGGCACATTAATTTTCTTAGTTCTTTTACTGCAGGCTGAGAAATTTTAGGAAAAAATCACTTGAACTCTCTATGCCTTTTCTTTTTTTTAATTTTCAAAATAAGGAAACTAACCCTGAAATTCTTTATGTGGACACTTCAGTGAAAAGCTTCAATTTATGACATTTCAATATAGTTGAAGACTGAATGCCTTAGACCAGTTGCCTGGGTAGTATTTTCTTGGGTGCACACAAGGAAACACACATATATGTTTTATTGTTTGAGTTGGTCTCTTTTGGCACTTGATGTTTAGAAAAAGCCAATCCTCATCATTTTACCTGGCTGTTAATGTCAGAGACAACTTAATCTTATTTCAAATTCTAGAACTGCTTGCTCTAGAAGACCTGAAGAGGGCCCCTGGTCATGAGCTCCCATTGTGATGGTCCTGAACATATTCTGACAGCCCCCATGAGGTCTGCCCCATGTGTAGTACTCAAAGTCTTCTCCTTCTGCATCTTCAACTTTTCTAGGTGGCCATCTGTTCTGTTGGGACTTGAATGTCAGGAGAGCTGTATTCGGTCTTTTTCTATATCCTCTTTCTCCTATCCTAATCCTCTGTATCCCCATTTCCCACTTTTCCTCATCAGTTTTGCCTGAAGAATACAATTCACCAGCCATTTATGTGTGTGAAGTTTGCCTCCCACTGCTTGACCTTGGGTTGTCTAATGATGAATGTCTCTTTGCAGGCATTTCCAGTGTCTTGTCTTCGTGGCCATGATCTTCACAGGGCTGCTGGGTTATGTGTTTTTCCACCTTCAGTACATAAACCCAGATCTCCTTGTGGATGCCCTGCCCGTGATTATGAGTAGGAGCACCTTGAAGAGCCTGAAGGACATCTTATTTCCCCTCCTCAATCTAGAGGTAGAAGAATTTCTACCACACTAGCCTGGTGTGTCCTGGGGGGGCCTCACCCCGTACCCAAGTGTAGGAGGCATGGCTGTGGCCCTGTGTTGGGGAGTGGGCCAGAAAGAAAGTAGAGGCCTTTGACTCAGAGCTGCTACTTGACATCTGATGTTTTCATTTCATTCTTTCCTTGATTTCCCTCCAGAGTGTCTCTCTTTCAAATAAAGAATATGTTTGACCAGAGTTCACTGTGTTGGTCTGTGAGTTTGGTTGTGAGTCCTGGGGCTTCACTAGGCACTCTCAGGTTCTACCCTATGCTGTTGACAAAAGCTGCAGTTAGGGTAAAATAGTAAAAACTCCCTCCAGAACTTCCATTCTCTGCTCTATATTGAAAAAAATAAGAAGAAAAGAAAGATAAAGAACCAAATTATGCATTCCTTTGTTAGATCCTTTAGTCTCTTTGGGGAGTGTATAAGGGCACTCGATTGAGAAACCACTAGATTGGTTATAAGGCTTGTTCCCTTCTGCTATTTTAATAACATGTTTTCTCCCCTATAGTTCTTTTCATTTTATATTGTGCTATGTCATATAGGAGCAGCGTGTATTGAATAGGTGACCTTTTTCCTGTACACAGGTGGTTACTCATTCTTAAATAAGAAAATTACCCTACAATTCAATTGTGAATAAAAGTCAGAAAGTGCCTTAGATGTAGCCAAACATAAATTCATACCTACCCATCATTCCAATCCCAGTTCAAGTGTCATCACTACCACATGGCCTCCTCTGACACCTCCTGACTGGAGACAAACTCTCCTGCCTTCTTTCAAATGCTCCTAGCACCTTCTCTGGGCTTCCCTTACCGCCCTGTCCATTTCTGCCTTTTAGTGACATTACTGTGTGCCTTGACCTTGGGGCTATCACCCCTTTTTTTCTGTATCTTCCCACATGGCTCCTTGGATAGTTTGTAATTCTTTTCTAGAGCATCTGGAGGCTGACAATTGGAAGTGTGAGCATAGACCCTGTATTGTGGAGCTCATACATTTGCAGGGACAGCCAACTGGGCATTGATGGTGCAGAGGGAAGGGAGGTGGAGGGATGCGGCACAACACACAAGGTCATCTGGCCAGCTGGCAGCGTCACTATGGTTACTGAAGCTAAGTGGTAGAGGCACCTTTCTTTGGTAGCTCCTTCCTCCTACACATTCCTCACACTCTTGCTTTCTAGTGACCTTCGCTTCTTTAGAGACCATTCTAAATACAGCTTTTAATAAGATTTCACTTGGACAACAACGTCAGGGTAGAAAAGACCATTGTATGTTTGCTTTGGATACAGACATGGCCTGCTCCAGGTTTTCTTTTTGAGGTCTGAAAGCAGAGTGAATGAGCTCACAAGACACAGAATGAAAAAGTGATCACCACCACCCTCTTGTGGTCAAATGAAAGCTCTTTGTGTCTCAGCTAGCTTCTCCCAAAGGCAAGATCAGCAAGTTGAAGCAGGAAAGTAAAGGGCGTCACTCCTGGGCAATCCTATCTATGCATTCTAATAAATCCAAATAGTCCTCATTCATTCTTTCAACAAATATTTATTGAGCATTCTCCTTGGACTAGGCACTGTTCTGGGTGCTGAGATTATAGCAATGAACAAAACAGACAAAAACCTTTAGGTAGAGGCAGACAATAAACACATAATTAAATATACAAATATCAGATGTTAAGTGTAGAACGTGGTAGGTGGGGAGGAGGGAGTGTGAAGGAGGAACAGTCACAATGCTCACTGAGCAGGTGGCATTATAACAGAGACCTAAATGAGAGGAAGGATCCATGTGGATGCCATGGGAGCAGTGTGGCAGACAGGGAGACAGCAAGTCCACGGCCTTGAGGCTGGAGTGTCCCTGGTGCCTTTGAGGTTCCTTTGCAGATTCCCTTCTCAGACTTCTGTAATGATCCCTTCATTAAAGTCTCTTCACTGGAATTTTCCAAGTTAAATTCTGATTCCTGCTGGGACAGGACCCTGGCCGATACGCTGTTCCCTGGCCAGAGCATTCCTTAGCATGTAGCCTGTGAAAGACTTCAGCATTTGGGAGACTCTAAGATTAGCAGTGTACATAAAGAGAATGGCTACAACTAGCCGAGAAATGTATTCAGAGAGGATTCCCTGACCTGTGTCCATCCCCTGTCCACAATCCCTCACGAATGCATGGAACTCCTAGGCTCTGCTCCACCGCCTAGCCCTTGCCACAGACACAACCCTAGGAAAACGCGGGCCCATTCCAGCATTCAAGACTGGTGAGAAAATAGAGGCTTGGGAAAATATGGACTAGGATGCCCCTCAGTCACAGCCAACCATCCACTGGGGATTCGGAACCTTGAAACTCTGCTGGAAATTCCTGCTGCAGAAGCACAGTGGCCTTTGCTGCTCCTAGACGGCCTGCCTCCGAGCAGGAAGCTGGCTCCAGAAGGGCCTGGATGGCATCTCCAAATCTTGGAAGCAGAAGAGGGATTATCGCCACTTTAAGTGATCAGGGAAGAACTGAAGAGCTGAGTTGCAGTGACTGGGAGCTCACCACCCCGAAAATGCCCAAGAGTTTCTGAAAGGTTTTTTTTATTTGTTGGTTTGGTTTTTTTTTTAAAGATGACCAGTAACGGGATCCCAACCCCTGAGTTGGTGTTGTCAGCACCACACTCTCCCAAGTGAGCTAACCGACCATCCCTATATAGGGACCCGAATCTGTGGCCTTGGTGTTATCAGCACCACACTCTCCCAAGTGAGCCACAGGCCGGCCCTTGAAAGGTTTTAATAAAATAATATAAAGCACCTAGCACAATAGGGGCATGTGGTGGGTATTCAAGCAGTACTAGTTTTATTTTCCTTCTGTTAGATAAAAGTTTGCCTTCATCTACTGATTAATCTTAGTTCTATCTCATAAAGCAACACACACACAAAATGACTGTCTCCTTCATATTTTAGTCACTAAAATGGAACAGCCATCTGTTCTACAAAATGAATACTCCCAAGTCCTTTCGGTGCACATTACATGGCTCCTAGATCATGTACTATCATATCTATCCTCCCTGGACACCTACAGAGTTGAACAGAATTCCACAGATGATGTCCGATTGGCCAAGTCCTGTAGCCCCATTCTCCCTTTACCCCAAACACTAGGCCTTTATGAATGCTTTCTAAGATTTCGTTAGCCATCTTGGCAGCTATATCACAGAAAGATATGAGCTTGGAATCCACCAAGATTCTTAACCCTTTTGAAAATAAATTATTCTTCCTTCATATCTCTTCCTTTTTATATTTGTACAGATATAAAACTGCTAAATGCAGGACTTTCCACTTACTCTGTTAAATTTCATTTCGTTGCTTTGGATGCTTCATTTTATTCTGTTGCTATCTTTTGCTCTCTTTTTTCACATTTCTTTTCTATTAGTATTTTTAGTTGACACAAAATAATTGTCTGTACATATGGGTATATTGCAATCTTTCAAAACTGGGTGGAATTTAGGGCATCTTCTAACCACCTAAATTTATGGCAGGGAAATTCTGGCAAAAGAAGATTCATATCAAGGAAATCTATTCCCTTTCCCACCAGACCTGTTGGACTTTCCCCATCTATCATGCCACCCTAGGCCTCACTCCACCCAGTCTCACCACCCATGCTTCCTAGTCCTAATCTCCCAAGAGCTGCTGAAAGCCACTGCCATAGACCCTTTCACCCTTCTGTGACTTAGCTAGAGGGGCTGAGAAATTCAGGATCTGAAAATCCTCAGGTTAGATCCGGGCTTTACTAACCTGCCAACAAACCTCTCCAAAGAGAAATGAACCCTGACCTCCAAGCAGGGGGTCAGGCTCCTGTGGACTACTGGCAAATCATCACTCTGCTGGTTGAGGGTAGGCGCCCCCACCTTGGGCAGCTTTGCCAGCTGGAGCCATGAAGACAGCAGCCTGGAAGGGAAGCCTCCTCCAGCCTAAGCAAATGGAAGGAGGAGGATCTGCCCATTCATGGTCCCTGACACAGAGCTGGCAGCTCTTGGGCTTGGGGACCACAGAGCCCTTCAGGATTCAAAGTCACTGAATCCCAAGAGAAGGATATCTTGGTCTATTTGGGCTGCTATAACAATGTTCCATAGACTGGGTGGTTCATAAACAACAGAAGTTTATTTTTCATGGTTGTGGAAGTTGGAAAGTCCAAATAAGGCCCAGCAGATTCAATGTCAGGTGAGGGCTTGCTTCCTGGCTCAGACAGCTGTCTTCTCACTGTGTTCTCACATATTGATAAAATTTCATGAACAAAAATTACAATTCTTAACCCTCAGAGTCTCTGGTTCTTTCTCCATAAGATGGGCACAATAAAAGTATTGCTGGGCACCAAACAGGTCCAGCTGCCTGCCCCCTTTCAAAACAAAAAAACAACTCAAAAGTCAAATATTGGCAAAAATGGAAGTCAGCTTGTATTCAGGAATACCAGTGACCTGAGGAGAGTTGTTGGGCTCACCCATCTCTCCATTAAACCTGAAGGAGAATGGCCAGACTAAAGCCATCTCAAAGACTCAGCCTCACTGAGGGATTTTTAAAGAGGGGACTGAGGGAATGGAACGTGGGAAAAAGAGGAAGGAGGAAGATGTGAACCACAGGTGCTCCATGCAAGGGCACAGGTGCAAGGTCTCACCAAGGCTCTGTCTGGTTTCTGTTTCCATCCTTATCTCAGGGTCCACTGTGTAAGTCTGCAGCTCCAGGGAGGCTGGAAAACAACTTTACATTTATGTAAATAATGTCATCTTGCCCTGTGACCAAGGTTCAAAATATCAAATAACCATAGGAAAAGAAGAAACTCAGAAAAAATCATGCCAAGAAGAAAACCGTGTCCTTTTAAAATTTGCCTACAGTCCATGCAGTTTTAAGTACCAACATGGTTTCAGTCCTGCTCACTCCAACAAAAGGACCTATGGAATAGGGCTGTTGTAAGAGAGTTTCTCGAGGCTGCCCTATTTCACATCAGCTTTCTCTACCAATGAAATTGATCTTTAGCATGACAGAAAGGATGGTCCGAAATAGTTAACAGATAATTAAGTTTTAAGATAGGTGAGAGGCTAGAAAGTGCCTAATCCTTTTTTTAAAATTTATTTTTAATTTTTTTTTTTGTGACCGGTAAGGGATGCCAACCCTCGGCATGGTGTCGTCTACACCACGCTCAGCCAGTGAGTGCACCGGCCATCCCCACATAGGATCTGAACCCACAGCCACGGCACTACCAGTGCCGCACTCTCCCGAGTGAGCCATGGAGCCGGCCCATGCCTAATCCTTTTAATTGAATTCAAGTCTCCACACCCAGGGAAATTCCATTTCAGAATATTGAAAGAACCTGCAGAGCTAGCTGGTTAGCTCAGTTGGTTAGAGCATGGTGTTGTAACACCAAGGTCAAGTATTCCGATCCCCTCACCAGTCAGCAGCCAAAAAAGAAAAGAAAAGAAAGAACTTGCAGCTGTTTTAACACTCTGCCTTGGGGAGAGTATTATTAACTACTTTGAAGGAAGAGTTAACTAGCTGCCTGAGGTCAACAATTATTACAAGGCCAAAGGAGATTTCACACCCAAGCCTCTCTGCATCCAAAGTCCAGCAGTTTCCACTCTACCAGGTATCTCTGGTCACTAAGTAGGTTAGTTAATTCCTTCACAGAATCGGAATTTTGAAAGATTTAGTCTCTTATTCCCAGACTGTAGTACTGACTGTGGACTGCATAGCATTTAAACTGTCATGTGGTTTTGTTTCAAGTTGAGAGCAAATGCAGTTCCATGTTTAACTGGCCTGGGGTTTTCACATGGCAGAAGGGGTGAGGGAGATCTTTGGGGTCCCTATAATAAGGGATCCTTCTGCCCTCATGACCTAATCACCTCTTGTAACAAGTATGCAGCTCCAGGCTGACTGGAAAACAACTTTACATTCATGTAAATAATATCATCTTGCCCTATAATCAAGTTTCGACGTATCAAATAACCACAGGAAAAGAGGGAAATCAGAGAAATGCATGCTGAGAAAAAAAAAGTGTCTTTTTAAAATTTGACTACAGTCCAGGTGGTTTTAGGTCCCAACCTAAATGGTTTCAGTCCTGCTCGCTCCAATAAAACCCAGCTCTCAAATCTTTCACTCTAAGATGTAAATGGCCTGTGATGCCTTAATAAAGCATTTATCCAAGGCATTTAACAAATTTTAATGGGAACCATTAAACTAGAGGAATAATTGGGCCCCAAAGTAAAATTCAAGACAGTGAATGGGATGATTTGAGGTCTGTATACTATCTTTAGACAAATTATAGAGGAAAGAGGAAAAGTGATGGAAAAGTGACTCATTACCATTACTGATTCAACAGTTTTACTAATTTTTAGGCTAATACTGGATGTGAAGATGACTTCAAGGGTCTTTATTACATCTGAACATGAAAAGCCTGTGTTCTGGGGGAGTCCAGAGGTGGCCCGTGAGTCCCAGTCTGCTGCTTACTAGCTGTATAATCTTGGCAGTTCACCAAACTGTGAAGTGGAGGCACATGGAACTACCTGACACAACGTCTGCAATACAGTAATGATCAGTAAATGTTGTGGGTATTAGTAGTGCTGAACCTACAGTAAGTCAGCTGGCTATGGGTGTTGAAGGAGGTCCCCCCACCAGCCTGGCTCAAGAGAGCCCAGGGCACTTCCTGTGACAGCTCGGTAGTTGCCACTGGGCTGGCTGCAGGTGTTAGTGGGGCGTGGCCAAGGCCCGAGGCTCCCCACCACCCCAGATCAGGAGAGCTCAGAGTGCTTCCTGCAGCAGCTTGGTGGTCACCCTGGGCTGGCAGCCCATGTCAGGGGGTGTGGCCAAGGCCTGAGGCACCCACTGCCCCAGCTGAGAGAGCCCTGGGTGCTTCTTGCCATGGCTAGGTGGTCATGCTGGGCTGGCTGCATGTGTTGGGGCTGTGGCCGAGGCCCTCATCCCCCACCCTCGGGATTGGTTGCAGGTGTCTGTTGGCATTGCTGAGTCCTCTGGCTCTCGTCACTTTCTGGCTTGGTAGCCCAAGGGACTGCTGGTCCTTCTATGTGTTATAGGTATTCTTTGGTGAAGTAAGACCTTTGCTAGTTAATATGAAACTTTGTCTCAGGTACTAGTTGCAGGTACTTTGTTTCTTCTTTCAGTTCTGTGTTGGATTATTTGCTTTTCCCACCATTTAAACTCTGTACCGGAACTAATTTGTTGTCCTTTGCTTACTTCTAAAGCAGGGGAACTTCCTGTGGGGACCAGTACTTGAGCTGTGTTGTTGAGCTAAATTGCTGCTTTGCTGCTGATTCCCTACGGAAGTCTTTTTGTGCAACTCAGGTTTTAATGAGATCAGAAACTTTGGTCTGGGCCTGAGTCTTTTCATCAAACGCACCCTGTGCAATTCTATATTCCTGACCAGTCTCCTCTGAGTGGTCCTTCGCTGATAAGAGAGCAGATCAGCTGTCCTTGCTGTGTCCCAGTCTTCCCCCAGTGGGCCCATCTCCCCAACTGCCTGTGCTACAAACACTTCCCATGGGACGGGCCATGCTCTGGTCCCTTGTGATGACTCACTGGCCTCTGAGTGGCTCCTTTTCTTCAGTTGTTGTGGCTCCTTGCTCCTATGTGAATCTATGGGAAACCTACTTACTAGTGGTCTTGCTGGCCTGGGGGTTGCCAAGGCCCTCTTCTCCCCTGCCGCCTCTGCGCAACTTCATCCAGAGGGCACAGCTGCGGCTTTTGCCAGCTCCTGCTCTGTGCGCTCATCAGCTCCAGCCTGGATGCAGCTGGGGCTTGAAACAGTCCAAGCAGTTTTTTTCTTTCTCTCATCATGGCTTCTCCCACCTTCATGCTCTCCGTAGTTCTCTCCTCCTCTTCCCCTGAGCTCTAGCAGCCCCAGCTTGGCTGTAGTTGCTTTTTTATAGTTGTAAATTAGTTGATTTGTGGGAGAGAGTGACGCTGGGGACCGCCTCTTCTGCCATCTTGACCAGAAGTCCAAGAATTGTAATGTTTAGAATCTAAAATGTTGCTAAGTATGAGATGCACCATTATATTACATGCCAAGAAAAAAAGGTACTGCTAATTAAACTGTGCTATGTGATCAACACATACAACACATACCATTTACATTTCTTTTTTTTTTTTTCCTTTTTGTCTTTTTTACTGACCGGCAATGGGATCGCAACCCTCGGTGTCGCGTCCGGTTGCACCCGCACCGCGTTCAGCCAGTGAGCGGGAACTGGTCTCCACATGGGATCCGAACCCTTGGTGGGAGCACCGCCGCACTCCCAAGCGGTGCACTCTCCAGTGCGCCACCGGGCCGGCCCGCATTTATATTTCTAATTCAAAAATCACAAAATAAATACAATTCAATTTTCCATGTGTCTCCTACATTACATGGTAGAAAAATAAAATAACAAAATTTTAAAAAATGTTCTACTTTTTTTTTTTTTGTCTTTTTCCATGTCCGGCAACGGATCGCAACCCTCGGTGTCGCGTCCGGTTGCACCCGCACCGCGTTCAGCCAGTGAGCGGGAACTGGTCTCCACATGGGATCCGAACCCTTGGCGGGAGCACTGCCGCACTCCCAAGCGGTGCACTCTCCAGTGCGCCACCGGGCCGGCCCGCATTTATATTTCTAATTCAAAAATCACAAAATAAATACAATTCAATTTTCCATGTGTCTCCTACATTACATGGTAGAAAAATAAAATAACAAAATTTTAAAAAATGTTCTACTTTTTTTTTTTTTTTTTTT
>NW_007731936.1:106621-132154 GCF_000696425.1 Galeopterus variegatus
CAAAAAAAAAGTTCTAACCCCAGAAAAAAAAAAAAAAAAGAATTTCATTCCTTTTAAGACTGAATAGTATTCCATTGTGTGTATATATGTATATGCGAGTGATCTTCAAAAAGTTTATTAAAAGATTCATATTATTATCTATCAATTCTATCTTTCCATGAACTTTTTGAAGTATCCTTGTACATTTTGTTCATTCCTTATGTTCATGGACTGAGTATGTCACTTTACACTTACTATGTTGCTTGTAATTGTTTTGCTGTTACTGAACCCAAGCCTGGCTGCCCACCTCCAAACCGAAACAAAAGGCTCAAAAGTCAAACGTTGGTGAGAGAGAAAACAGCTTTATTCAGGACCGGTAACCTTAAGGAAATGGTAGTCTGTCCAATCTCCCCAGCGCAGACTCACCGAGAGGCTTTTCAGGAGGAGGTTGAGAGAATGGAAAGCAACAAGGGGCGACGTGAGCTGTTGGTGATACGTGTAAGGGGCCAGGGGCAAATTCTCACCAAGGCTCCATCCTGTTTCTGTTCCTGTCCTTGCTGTTATCTTAGGGGCCTGCAGGATTTTGATTTGCATCAGGGTGTAATCAGCATACCTTTATTGATGTCTTCCTTAGTTTCTCAGGGTCTGAAAAACAGCTCTACACTTACGTAAATAACATCTTCCTGCCCTGTAACCAAGGTTCAAAATATCGAGTAACCACAGGAAAAGAGGGAACACAGAGAAATGCATGCTAAGAAAAAAAACTATGTCTTTTAAAATTTTTCTAAAGCCCATGCAGTTTTAAGTCCCCAAAGGGCTTCAGTCCTGCTCACTTCATAACTACTTTTGAAAAGGATTTAGCTTTGATTTAACTCATATTTTTTTACACTTTCTATGGAAAGGCTTATGGCAAAAGGACTCTCAATAGACTCCTTTCATTAAATTGTATTTCTCAGAGCTAGTCACAGATTGCACCATTTTTAGAAGATGCAGGAGCACAAATTCTCTGCTACAATGTAAATAGATTTTGACAAGTTAAAAGAAAATTTTGTTAACAAATGATTTGGCACCAGGTCAAGCATACAAGACAGTCCTGGTGAGTTGCTGAATTCCCATGAGAGAATTTAAGACTAGGAATCCATTGTTATTCCACTGTAATATTGATCCAGTACCTCCCGCCTATGGCCTTGGGGTAAATAGACATTCTATGTGGTTTACTTGGCTCTAGTGAATCTGTGAGTGGCAAACTAGAACCAGGAAGCAAAACCCTTTCTCCTGGCAATGTCTCTCTAGTGCCCTCTATTGACGAAGCTTAACACTCAACCAACTAGAAAAAATACATATAGTCAAATGTCACTCAATGACAGGAATACGTTCTGAGAAATGTGTCATTAGGTGATTATTGTTGTTGTGTGAACATACACCTAGATGGTACTACCTATACACACCTAGGCTGTATGGTATAGTCATTAAGATTTTGGGGGACCACTACAGTTTACATGGTCCTTTGTTGACTGAAATGTCATTATGCAGTACCTGACTGTACTTCAGGGGTTGAGATCTATTTTCACAGAGCAGGCAAAAAGGGTGATTTTGGAACTAAGATTCAGAAAATATGAACTGGCAAAACAACTTAAATGGTAGGAAAAGACCCATAGAATCAATGGAGTAACAGGCTGAGCAATCCTACCCTCACAGGGAGTGAAGGGAGCTCGCCGGGAGTGAAGAAAATATGAACTGGCAAAACAACTTAAATGGTAGGAAAAGACCCATAGAATCAACGGAGTAACAGGCTGAGCAATCCTACCCTCACAGGGAGTGAAGGGAGCTCGCCGGGAGTGAAGGATGAAAGGTCTAATGATGTGTGAGAGAATATTTATTTTTTGAGGATCCCAGTGATGACTTTGTGACTGGAAATGAATAAATAGGAATACCTGGCTGCTGTAAGCTGAAGTGTTGAACAGGTTACATAAGTGCAGTCATAGAGTCCACACCTCCTGTCCAAGGGATGAGACTATGTATGTTCTTTCAAGCACATATTTAAGGAGCTCGTAACAGGTACAGGAGGCAGGAGGAAACAAGGCAGACATGATACCTGACCTCTTGACCCTTAAAATAAAACAAGGCCATAAACAAGAAACAACTAAAACAACAAACTATTTCCAGATTGTGGAAAGATTGTAGGAAACAATCTGGGTGATGTCACAGGAAGTAACTGAGAAAAAGGGTCAGCTGTGGATGGGGTAAACTGGAACGGTTATTTCGAGAGGTGACACTGGAGTTGAGAACTGAAGGATGAGAACTAGGTAGGTGAGTGGGGAGGTGGGAAACGCACTCCCGGCAGAAGGAAGAGAAAGAGACAGGCTGGGTAGGAATCACAGTGAGGCTGTGAGGAAAGGAGAGAGGGGTGGGAGATGAGGAGGAAGGACAGGGGGCTGCTTCCTGTACACTAGCAGCAGGGTGCAGTAAGGCCACTCATGTCCCTGCCGCAGGTATAGGTGCAACTAGAGGGAACAAAGGGCTCTAGGGCTCCATAAAAGAGAAAAATAAATCATCTGATTACAATGTCTGTAAACGTCCTTGAGATACTTCAGCATAGACCGTGTGATATTTTGTCTGTGTGAGATTAGGGTAAGCTTCGGCTGGTATTCCGACCGTGCTTGCAGCTGGCTGAGATGGCCAGCTTACGTCCTAGTCAGGAAGCCCATTCTCTAAAGGAAAAAACTACATGCACTTCTCTTACCCACAGTCCAATCAACACCAGAAGCCTGGCTAATAAAATGAATTTCAAAAACGAAATTTATCTGTAAACTTAATCGCTAGCTAATATGTTTGAATGTTAGGAATTTGGCTCTCTCTGGCGAAATTAAAGATATGCAATTTTGTGGACTGGCTAAAATATTTTAAATACTCTCTCTATTTAGAGGGTATAAGAATCCAGTGAGACATATAGACTCTGCCTTATGGATGGGCCCAAGGCTGGACTCCAAATTGGTCCTGTTTCCAGCCACTGAGGATGGTTCTTTCTCTGATGCTGACCATAAGGGTAACAGAATCCTGTGGGGTATAAGAATCCAGTGAGACATATAGATTCTGCCTTATGGATGGGCCCAAGGCTGGACTCCAAATTGGTCCAGTTTCCAGCCACTGAGGATGGTTCTTTCTCTGATGCTGACCATAAGGGTAACAGAATCCTGTCTGTGGAGTATTGTCCCTCAAGTCAGGATCAGAGATTGGATCCTAACAGGTGCCCAAGTGCTCAGCATGGTGCAGCATTCTCCTCTCCCAGCAGCATCCAGGTGAAGGAGCCTCTTGGCGATAGGTCAACATTTATATAATGATCTGCTCCACATTTTGAGTGGCTCCTTGCAAATTTAGAAGTAGAAACAAGAGCAGACTTATTGTTAAGAGTTATGGAAATCTAAATTCTTGTTTTATCTCTCCTATTACCACCGCTTAGTCTTTGTTAATTCCTGTGGCATCTCTGGACCTTAGTTTCATTCATACAATTTGGTGTTAAGTTATCTTCAAGATCCTGTCCACTCTCACATTTGAGTCTGCCCATGGCACATAAAGGGAAGGGGTTGTCAAATGATTAAATACAGAGTACAGCCAAGGGAAGTCATGAGGTCAAGGAATATCGACTCTTCCACTTTACAATAAATATCTGTTTCTAAGAAAATTAAACAGCAATGATGAGCATGATATATACTACCCCAGGATACATAAGCACGTGATAAAAACAGTATCCAGAAATGACCCAAGTAAGTTACCCCCAAACTGAAAAACATAAGAGAGAGAAAGGAGGGTGAGATCATTATTCTCCTGGCCACTCCCTGCAAAATTACCTCCAGCTGGCTGTGTCCTTCAATCAGGACAGAGCAACCCAGCACTGCCCCACCCTCCCCACTTCTGGTCACCTTTCCCTCCCTTTGTCCCTATGGCTTAGGTGTGCTGAGAAGAGATCCACTGCACTGGGCAGTTAGGTGATCTTAGTTGAATTTTGCCAGAGCATTTCTGTGGTGCCATGAATGGGAAGCCTGGTGGAGGAGTGAATGGGCAGTGAGGAGGTGGGGAGGGGTAATTTTTGCTGGGAAAAGGAGAGAAATGGGGAAAGAAAGTCTTAAGAACAGATTTTTGTTTTCAGGCTGGGAGACATGAAAATGTTTATAGGTTGAGGAAAATTCAAGCATAATTTGATGATGGATGGGCAGAGTAGATCAAAAGCAAGGTGAGAAGCTGTTGAAAAGTCTGGATTTTTAAGGAAAGAGGAAACGCACTCTCGGGAGAGGGAAGTTTGTAGATACACCTTCACGGGTCTGCATGCAGGGGAGCTGATGAAGATACTTCCTGAGATTTTCTATGCTTTCTGTGAAATAGGACACGGAGCCGAGGAATTAGAGAAGGAGCTTTGAGGAAAGAGTAGAGTTTTAGCATCTGGTGAGAATGGGAGGAAGAGCTGCCCAAGGACAAGCAAATAGTAATGGACTTAGCAATGAAGGAAAGCATAATCAGTAGAGTGTTGATAGCTTCAGAAAAGTGGAAGGTGAGTCTCATAGGGGCTGTGTGAGGATTAAATGTAATAATCAGTGTATTAAAAACTGTCAGAACTGTGCAATTTTGCCCTACTTAGAAGCTAACAAGTTAGCCTGCCATAGGATGCTGACAGAAGGCATGAGCCTCCCAGGGAAAAAACACAGGACTTTATTACTCTCCACAAAATCAGTAGCCAGAGCTTCATGCTCATTTGCACTAGCTCTCTATGTCCCCCAAGTCCCATGGAGGCTACGCAAGGCCTGTGATAGATGTTTGCACACACAGTGGGTGGAGATATAGGAGAGGGATGCTAAGCTTGGGGATTCACTGTTTTACAGTAAGTATAGTGAGGGCGAAAGCATGCTCTTTGTCCAAGGGGAGATATCATCTCATCCCTCAAGGTTACTTGCTGCAAACACAACCCTGAGCAATGGCCTGGCTAAAGAGTGGTCAGAGCTTTGCATTCTTGGCACACACAACAAGAATATGCAAGGATGCTCAGGGCCCGTAGCAGATTGCCTCATCGAATATGGATAGAGGCTAGCAGAGAGTTGGTTTTCTACAAATATTAGCCATAACCAATGATCAGGTTGATATTCATGATTAAGTTGAATGCTGGTTAAAATTCAGGGGAAATAAGTGAAGGAGTCAAAGATCCACAGTCAAGGGTATATACATATTTTACTAGTGATAAGAGATTGATGTTAAACTCCAGCAAAAGGAGAACTCTTGTTAGGCAATTACGTTTTAGCCGATGTCTAAGATGGTGGCGGGTGGATGGCAGGAACACCCACAATGGCTGCGGAGAGTTTCGGATCCCTAGCACATTTGGTCTCCAAAAGTCTGAACGTCACCTGGAAACTCCACAACCCTTACCATCCCCAATCCTCGGGAATGAATTCAAGAGGTGTCTAGGGTATCCGTCAACCAGCTTCTGCTCCACTCCAACTCCTCCGTGCCCACTTCTGACTCTGAGAATCACAAAAAACCCCTCCGCCTTCTTCCTCACCACCGCATCCCCTTCCCACACATGCAAATTTCTCCACCTATAGAAAAGTCCCAGCTCAGCTTAAACTCCACTCACTTCCCTCCCCTTCCTTCTTAGCCAATAGAAACAGTCCAGCTCAGCTTAACTGGATATAAAAGGCCCACCCTGACTCTCCCTGCTGCTGCTCCCTCTTCCGAGAGGGCAGCCTGCTTGTTCAGTTTGCCTGCCTAATACGCTTTGGTTGAGTCCCTGTCTCCTGGTGTGTCTTATTTTGCGCTCGGGTTGGGGGTTTTTCCTTTCAACTCTGGCCATTGATTTGTTTGGAGATGAAATGCAAAGAAAAGAAGAACTGGAAGTCTTATTCAAAGTTTGCTATGGAAAATTACTCTTGTTAATATTACATATGTACGAAAAATTAAAATAGAACACATACCGAAATGGCTAAAGTAAATCATACTGTAATCACAGCTCTGGAAACACAATAGATAAATATAAGGTTCAGAGAAGAAAATACAAAAGTGGCTGAGAAGGTTAATCTTACATCATATACTGTTTACCTAAAAATTGAAACGAATGAAACTGGATATAGAGACTTGTAAAAAAAATTTCCAGAATGGTTCTAAAGTCAACAGAATAGACTATATTGTCTCCCCAGACAACTAAAATATGGTCTTTTATGACCTAACTTGAAGGTAAAAACACGTACAACCCTTTTAAACCCAACCTCTGGCTCTTTTTCTTGAATATTCTCTTCAACCTCATAACGATAGGGATCCTCTACACCCTACTCTTATAAACTGGTCTAGTCTGTACTTCCTCTTGTCCTTTAGTCTCTAATGTCAAAATCTTTATGAGATTAAGAAAACAATGCCAACCAGAGAGGAGTTTAGTTTATAACTGAATATTCAGTGAAGCCATTATCCTTTATGTGCTCTGACATTAATGTTAATTGAGGAGCTATTTTCTCAGGCTCTTTGGATGGGAACACTGATTCTGTAGGGTACTGGGAAGTGCTTTTGTTAACACAGTAAGATTATTCCCACTCCAACCCTCCCCCACTCCAAACAAATATTCAGTGTCTAAGCCCTAGTGCGATCCATGATTACTGATCTATAGCAACTCAGGGTTTTCTTTCTTTCCAGATAAAGTGGAAAAATCATTTTTTAAAAAAACAAGAGTAAGCACAAAAACAAAAAAGGATTGAGACTGGCTCCACCCAAATGAGTCAAATTATGGCACCACTGTCCTCTTAGGTTTATAATTCTGGACAGTAGATTTTTCCCAAGTGACTTTATTTCAAACTAGCCAGGTGGATCTATCTTTAGAATCTGGTTTGTGAAGGATTTGGCACAGCTGGGTTAAGTTTTAACTGGATTTGCTATCTTTGCTGGGCACTGATTGTTCGTGTGGTCAAATCCTCTAGGCCTTAGGGTCAAGAGGACAGTTTCACCAGGTATATTCCCAGGCAGTTTCTAGGTTCCTGAGAACTCAAAGACTGAGGATGAAGGGAAAGCAAGAGGGAGTGATTCAGATTATATCAACATAAAAACTTTTGCCTCATGGTAAAAGTTCAATGGTGGGACTTTCTAATCTCTCACATACACATTATTATTTTTTTTTATTTTTTGGAAGCTATTTCACATACACATTATAAAAGAGATTTATTTTTAAGAAGTCTCAGCTTACTTTTAATTTCATGTAAATGTAATTTGTTTGTGAGGCTTTAAAAAATTTATAAACCGCCCCAGCTATTTCTTCCAAGAACTCCCTCAGATGGCAAAAACTCTTAACTAGTTTAATCTCTTTAATTTGCCAAAGATAAGCCAACTGGCTTATTGAGGGAAATTATTAAAACAAAACAAACAAACAAAAAACAAAGGAGCCCCCTCTTTACCCTTCCTGTTTATAAATTTCATATACTCAAGATAAAATATCTTCAGTCTCCATCCTTGTCTTATAGTTTAAATAATCAGGATGATCTAATTGCAGACGCTGTCCTGAACCAATGATATGCAGATCTAAAATAAAATGTGAAAGTAAAGGAAATTCTAAGGGTGAATACCATCTTCCTACCGTTTCATTTCCTCTCTCATATTCCAGTCTTGTATAAGATATGGGTATTCAAGTCATATACCCTCTAGCAAGGAGCCAAGTCTCTGCCCCAGCATGGAAGAGAGACAGCTGAACTAGGAAGACAATAAATTCAGCTGACTAGTAGAGACATCTGGTCACTTTAGTCCTAGCTCCACTCCATGTGTGAACCTGGGTTGTTGTTGTTTTTTTCATTCCTCTGAGACATACTATTTGAGAGCTGACTGTACACTATGAATTGCATTTTTGTTAATGATCACATTTAGTAAAACGGCTGTCCTGTCAATATTGTAGAAGCAAACACACTCTCCTTCTTCTTAGTATAAAGCTAAGCCACCTGCTGTCTTAGAGATAAAAGCACCCTGTAACACGTGTGGATAAGAAAAAAGATCAGATCCCTGTTAAGTATGCCTAGCTCCTGCTCCTGTTTTCCCTCATCCACAGGGAACTGTAAGTTCCAGCTCAGTAGTTGGCATTGTCTTCTTCCTGGCTAGGAGCATCTTTATACCTCATATAAAGGCATTAGATGCTTCTGTGTAAATGAGAAAAACCAGGTTGAACAGCTTGTCCTGAAGAAGATCTATTGTGAAATCCATCCAAAAATCCAATAAGTAGGAGTGATATCTGTTGGCAAGTGAATTGGGTTATCTGAGGTGAGGCTGAGGGACTAATGCAATAAGTACAGTCAAGAAGAGAGCAACCTGGAAGGGCGTAATGTACGTTCTGGTCCCTAAACAGCAGGATTAGTATTAGCATTGAAGATAAAAATCCAAAAAAACCTTGGCCAAATAGCATTTCAGCATTTGTTGTGGGGCATCTGTGGTGTAGTGGATAGAAATCTGGTCTTGGAAATAGAAGACCTGTGCTCCAGTCTCCGTTCTGTGGCTTTATCTCAGTTTTCTCTCTGAGTGTTAAAGAGTTATTGTAAGAGTAAATTATGTGGTTAATGTTAAAGTACGTGTGATTTTGCCCCCACAGGACATTTGACAATGTCTGAAGACATTTTTGGTTTTTGCATCTGAGTAGTGGGTGTTGCTTCTGACATCTAGTGGGTAGAGGCCAGGGATGCTGTTAAACGTCCTGCAGTGCACAGGACAGCCCCCCAAAACAAAGGCTTGTGTGGCCTCAAATGTTGATAGTGCTGAGATTCAGAAATCCTATATAGGTTCATCTTGTTGCTTCTGCTTGACCCTAATAGGGAATCTGATAAATGTGAGCTTTATTAAGAGTGGGCTTCCTGGGTAGGTAGCTGATTTGGGAAGAGATAGGTAGGGAAGATTGGGAGTGCAGATTCAGGTGATAATCTGTGTTCCTTGTGCTTACATTCAGGCCTGGTTGTCAGTATTCCCTGGCCTCAGCTCCCAAGTTGGTGGATGAATGGGGAGGGGTTGTTGTAGAATTTACAAAAATACTTGGTGCCTGTTGTCAAAAGGCCCCTCTGAGTGTCTGGGTTATAACCATAAGCTTTAGGCAAGGTAATACATTGGAGTCTTTTTAGTTTGTTGGATTTACCCAGACTCTTCCAGCTCATTTGAGTAGAGACACTTCTGAAAAGTTATGTTTAAATTTAAGGTATGAGTTCCTGGTTCTGCCACTGGAAGAAGTTTAGTAAAAAACAATTGTCTTTTTTTGGGAACTCATCACCTACATGTGATACCAGACTCTGACTTTTACGGATGTACTTAGATGCAATGAAGCCAGAAGCAATGAGATGGAATTATTCAGAGGATTGCCAGTGACAGACTGGAAGAGCTTAATATGGAAAGCAGATATGGAGAGATCACCAGCCCCTATGCATGCAGATGAAGAAGTCTAACACTGGGATCACACAGAGTGTTTGGGAACTACACATGTGCTGGCCTTTCATCTTCAATAAATCTCACCTTACCTTCTAGACACTCACTTACTCACTCACTCTCTCACTCACTCATACACACAGATCATGACCATTTCTGGTTCTCAAAGGGTATACAGGTGCCTGGTTATACAAGATAACAATGTACCTGATTACATGTGGATGGCATTTTTAAAATTTGAATTGTTTAAAATATACTTGTACAACTCCTTAGCTTTCGATAGTTCTTAATTATTTTTGAATCATGGATCTCTTTGAGAACCTAATAAAAAGCTGCAGGCTATCTTCCCAGAAACATAAACATAAGGACACAGGCACAATATTTTACATATAATTTCAGGAAATTTATAGACACTTCCTTGAGGGAAAACTTTAAGGCTCCACATCAACAATCCCTGGAAAATGAATTGTAGGGTGAATACTTTCCACGAAGTGAGTAATCATTCCATAATCAATGCACTGACACATGTCTATTTACAAAAAGGGTTGAAACTCAAATGTCTATGAGGGTCAGGCAAGGAACACAACTGGATGACTCAAGAAGGACATAAGGCAATAGAAAAGGAAGCGATAGGAACTGGGGACACCTGGTGAGCTCATGCCTCATGCAAAGGCAGCTGCTCCTCAGTTCCTAGCATCTGTTAGCATGTGGACTGAGTATTGAGAGACTAGATTTTTACAGAAAGATAAAATCTGAATTTTATTACATTTCCTGAGTTTTAGCAGACTATGCAAGCAAATGATACATGACTGGTTACTCTTCCCTGTACAACATTTGATTAGAAAAATTTTCAAATGTACAGAAAAGAAGAAAGACCTATAGAGTGAACACATGTTTTCCCCACCTGATTTCTACAGGAAATATTTAGCTATATTTGCTTTGTCACATGTCTATCCATCTATTCCTCCCTCCACCCATCCATCAGTCCATCTTAATTTTTATGCATTTTATTGGGAGGTGCAGACATCAGAACATTTCTGAAAAACTTCTGGATGCCCACTTTTGTTTGTCTACTTTGACATCTACCTTTATTTTCCTGTGTGTTTGCATGAGCATGCATACACCCATGTGTATGTTTTAAATTAAGCTTCTATGTTTGAGTTTATACATTTTGGGGTCTGAGATGGTTAACCAGTAATGTTGCTGCACTGTCGTGCGTAGGACTGATCTCTATGGTGTTATACAGGAATTGTCATGGAATGGCAGTAAAGTTGTTGAGGGTTTGAGTTTATACATTTTGGGGTCTGAGATGGTTAACCAGTAATGTTGCTGCACTGTCGTGCATAGGACTGATCTCTATGGTGTTATACAGGAATTGTCATGGAATGGCAGTAAAGTTGTTGAGGGTGGGGAATGATTTGAAAGTTCAGAATCCACTTTTATCCCAGATCCAAATCAGGGAGTTAGTCTTTCTGTCTAAAGTTTCAGAATTAAAAACAACCCTCTCATGACCACAAAGAGAATGCAGAATACTGAATGGGAAAAAGAAGTCAGCAATCACGGGCCAGATGTCAAAATGTGCAGATTAAGGAGAAAGAGAGGGATAAAGATCTGTCTGAAGGACCACTCAGTCAGACAAGCTGTTACTATGGTAATTAGTAGCAAATATTTTGCTGATCATGTTGGAAAGAAGCAAAGTCTTCATTAAACAGCACAATAAATACAACAAAAGTAAAATATGTATAATCATATACTAATGGTATTTTCATGCATTGTACCAAGCAGAGTGCTAAGTGCTTTGCCACATTTTAATTATTTTTAAAAAATCAAATTATGAGGTAGGCACAGCTGAGGAAATTGAGGTTTAGAGAGATCTTGTGTCTCAAAAATCACACTGTTAGGAAGTGGCAGAACTAAGGTGTGAACCCTGGTCTATGCTGTTTCAAGCATATTCTCATAACTACACAATTATACTGTGAATCTTCTAAAATTGTTCAATATGGGAAACAAGGGTTTGGGTAACAATATGACTAGGACCAGCTACCAAATTTGTGGGGCCTGTATGCAAAATGAGAATGCTAAGTCCTTTGCTCAAAAATTAAGAATTTCAAGATGGCGACAGCAGAGCACTAAACAGAGTGGGAGCCCTTCTATGCTTGGGGCCCTGTACGCCTGCACAGGTCATACACCCATGAAGCCAGTCTTGGATATGCCATTACAATGTGGAACTGAGACTCACAGAAGGGCATCTACGGAATATGAGCCAGACAAAAAGAGGAATCCATCACAGACCACAAAAAAGAACATAGGATAGACCCACCAACCTCTTTCATGAGCCAGAACTGGAAATTTACATAGGAAACACACCTTATTATATTTGAAGTTTGTGCCATGTAAATTATATAGTAATATGTGTGTCAAACTCAATGCTTGGTGCGCTTTCAATCTTTCTCAACTTACTGTTTCATAAAGTTCTCAAGTTAAACAACTACTCCAGTGTTGTTGCGGCAAACTCTCTGCACTGAGTCCCTTCTGACCATTGTGATCAAGATTCTAGTGTCCCAATGTGTGAAAATAGGTAAATCTCCCTGGTCCACTTCCACATCTCCCTAGTTCTCCCCACACATCTGGCTTTTGCCAGCCTTATTAAGTGATCTCAGTCCCAGGGGATGCCATATATACCACATATGACTTATGCATAAGCTCCTGCAGCCTGCACACACCTTCAATCACAGTCCTGATTTTCTGAGATTGATCAAAATCTATTTGCACAGAAGGGACTCAACGATAGATGGGAGGCAAGTTTGTCTTTCTACATGGTGCATGCAAATGAACACAGCTCTCCCTAGGCAGAATGGAGAAGCTAACAAACTTGTGTTAAAACCCCTTCTCTCTGCTGCCCCATCTTCCTGTTGATTGCCTCTTCCTCCTTGGCAAAATGCCTCCTCATGGGGTCCCTGGTTTGGGTCCCATCATTTCTTACCTCCTTTAAGCCCAGATCCTACCCTATCCTCTCTTCCTCTCAAGTCCAGATCCTGTCATGCCCAGATCTTACCCTTTCCTCTCTTCTCAACAAATCTTAGCAGACTTTCCCTCAGGGCTGTCCTAAGTGACTGGCCAGGAGGAAATGAATCTCATGCATTAATCTGAGCTGAGAGTAATGGCTAACACTAATATGATGGACTGTTCTCACATTTTAATGCTTTCATTCAGGGATGGGTAATGAGGGAACATTACGTACCCAGGCTGAATCTTTGCAAGAGATATTTCCAACAGAGGGGCTATTCCAAATGATGGACTGTTCTCACATTTTAATGCTTTCATTCAGGGATGGGTAATGAGGGAACATTACATACCCAGGCTGAATCTTTGCAAGAGATATTTCCAACAGAGGGGCTATTCCAGCTGCCTTTAACTTGAACAACATTTTGCTTATTTCACCACGAAGGAAAGTCCCACTTTCAATGAAACAACTGAAAAAACAATGGGTGAAAAATATTTGTTCAGTGTTAAATAAAAACTTAAATGATATACATTTTATTTATCAAATGTTGAAGTTGAAAAGAGATAATGAATGTTGGAGATGAAATGAAATTGACACTCTTATGTAGTGACAGAGTATTAATTGGTATATTCTTTCTGGAGGGAAATTTGGCAGTTTGATGGTAATGATTTAACTATACACACATATTATGGATTGAATTGTGTCCCCCCCAAAGTTTAATGGGTTGGAGGCTTGGTCCCCACTGTGACAGTGTTAAGAGAGTGGAAAGTCCTACTATGGTAATTGAAAGGTGGGGCTTTGAAGAGGTACTCAGATTGTAGGACCATGCCATATGAATGGATTAACAATGGTAGTCAGGGGTGTGGTTCAGAGGGCTTTAAAAGGAAATCATAGTTTACAGAGTTCTCTTGTTGTTGATTTCTAGCTTTAATCCATTGTGGTCTGAAAAGATATTTGAAAAGATTTCAATTTTTTTGAATTGTTGAGGCTTGATTTGTGATCTAGCATGTGGTCTGTCCTGGAGAATGTTCCATGAACTGGTGAGATGTATGTGTATTCTATAGTTGTCAGATGAAATGTTCCATAGATATTCGCCAAGTCCAATTGTCTAAAGTGTGGTTTAAATCCTGTACAAACACACAGAAATTAAACAACATGCTCCTGAACAACTTATCGGTGGAAGAAGAAATTAAACAGGAAATCAAAAAATTTCTCAAAACTAATGAAAATAATGAAACATTACACCAAAACATATGGGATTCTGCAAAAGCAGTTCTAAGAGGAAAGTTTATTGCATTAAATGTTTAATCTCAAAAGAACAGAAAGATTTCAAATCAACAACCTAACACTACACCTCAAAGAACTAGAAAAACAAGAACAATCCAAAACCAAATGTAGTAGATGGAAACAAATAATGTCAGAGCAGAACTAAATGAAATAGAAACCCAAAAAACAACACAAAAAATCAATCAAACAAAAAGTTGATTTTTTGAGAAGATAAATAAAATAGGCAAACTGTTAGCCAGACTAACTAAAAAAAGAAGAGAGAAGACCCAAATAACAAAAATTAGTGATGAAAAAGGAGACATTACAACCCGAACCACAGAAATACAAAGAATCATTAGAGACTATTATGAAGAACTATATGACAACAAATTTGAAAACCTGGAGGAAATGGACACATTTCTGGACATATATAAACTACTGATACTAAACCAAGAAAAAATAGAAAATCTGAACAGACCAATAACAAGCAAAGAGATTGAAGCAGTAATCAGCAGTCTTCCAACAAAGAAAAGCCCAGGACCAGATGGCTTTACTGCTGAATTCTACCAAACATTTAAAAAGGAATTAATACCAATTCTCTTCCAAAAAATTGAGACAGAGGCCATTCTCCCAGACTCATTCTATGAGGCCAGTATCACCCCGATACCAAAGCCAGACAAAGATTAGACAAAAAAAGAAAACTACAGGCCAATATCCTTGATGAATATAGATGCAAAAATCCTCAACAAAATATTAGTAAACAGAATTCAGCAACACATCAAAAAAATTATAAACCATGGTTAAGTGAGATTCATCCCAGGGATGGAAGGATGGTTCAACACATGCAAATCAATAAATGTGATATACCACATCAACAAAATCAAGGACAAAAACCATAAGAATGAAGAATGAAACTAGACCTGTACCTCTCACCATATACCAAAATCAATTTGAAATGGATTAAAGACTTTATTATAAGACCTGAAACTATAAAACTCCTAAAAGAAAATGCAGGGGAAATACTTCAGGAAGTAGGACTGGGCAAAAACTTTATGAATATGACCCCAAAAACACAGATAACAAATGGAAAAGTAAACAAATGGGATTATATCAAACCAAAAACCTTCTGCACAGCAAAAGAAACAATTAATAGAGCAAAAAGACAACATACAGAATTGGAGAAAATATTTGCAACCTATGCATCTGACAAAGGATTAACATCCAGAATATACAAAGAACTCAAACCACTTAACAGTAAAAAAAGCAAATAATCTGATTAAAAATGGGCAAAGGAACTGAATAGGCATTTCTCAACGGATGATATACCAATGGCCAATAAACATATGAAAAAATGGTCAACATTGCTCAGCACTGTAGAGGGTTAGAAATGTTGATTCCTATTTGATTATTAGATAGGATTTTTAGGTAATACATGTGTGGGAGACAAGAGCCTACAGCCAGGGGGACAAGAGCTCACCAAATCAATTCTAATCAAGTATATGCATAGAGTATTAAAAAACAGCTAGTTGTCAGTCATATTTTCTCATTATACATGGACTCTGTGACTTGGCATCCTCCTAATTTAATAATAGTAGTGCTTCTGATTATTGCTGCCAGCAGCATGTGAATGCTCTGTAGTCTTTATTAGTCCAGAATTTGTCCCAGGAGGGATTTTTGGAAGTTTCAATGGTAATTACCTAAAATATGTTATCTTCACTTTCCTTCATATTCATGTACATGGATTGTTTTTCCAAGCATAAGGGAAAAGGCCAAAGAGACTTGTTCACATGGGTCACAATGAACTTGATTATCCATCCTCTGGTGGTTCTGAAAATGCATTGTTAATTTGAAGTGTTTATTTTTATTTTATTTTTTTTTTTTTTTCCTTTTTGTCTTTTTTCATGACCGGCAATGGATTGCAACCCTCAGTGTCGTGCCCGTACCGGACCGGGACCGGCAACGGATCGCAACCCTCGGTGTCACGCCCGCACCTCGCTCAGCCAGTGAGCGGGAACCGGTCTGTATGTGGGATCCGAACCCTCGGCGGGAGCGCCGCCACACTCCCAAGCGGCGCACTGTAGCAGTGCGCCACTGGGCCGGCCCCCACACAGAATCAATTCTAATCAATGTTTAGGTAAGGGATTATATACACTGATTGTTAACATAATGGGTTCATTGGAAGATTTTGTAAGAAGGAAACTCACTCAGGTTTAAAGCCTTTAATGTGAACAAGAGAACTGAAACAGAACAGGGATCATTCTATGGGCAACAACCTTTAATACATCAAAGCTTAAATGTTGGGAAAACTTGTGAGTTAAGATTTCCAAGGACGTTTTGCTAGATTAGTTAGTACATGGGGGTTTTTCCATGTTTTGCTTTAAGCTGTTTCTGTGAGTTTCTCAAGAAGTCAGGCACTTTCATGATTGTTTTATTGTTTCTTTTGCATGTCACCTTGCTTGGATTTATGACTCTTTTGTTGGTATATTGTTTAAACTATTTTGAACCGTGCATGCTTGGATGAAGATTGTTATGTAGCCAATTTCTGTATGTTCTTACTATTATCGATTAACCATCTGTTCTTTTCCTGTAATTTCCTTGTCTTTTCAATAAAAATTGAAGTAAAAACCAACTTGGGGCTGCTACCCAGTTCCTCCTTCTAACAGAGGAGTTGCTGAGGTACAGTTGCTTTGGGCTCTCATCACATTCATGTTGCTTTGAGTAATCTTTTTCTGTCTCAGTTACATAGCGAGAGGTGTAACAAGTGCCAGGGAAATGCAAATCAAAACCACATTAAGATACTATATCACTCCAGTTAGACTGACTATTATCAAAAAGACAGAGAATAACAAATGCTGGCGAGCATGTGGAGAAAGGGGAACTCTCCTACACTGTTGATGGGAATGTAAATTGGTGTAGCCATTATGGAAAATGGTATGGAGATGCCAACTTCAGATAGAATGCCATAGAATTCAGCAATTCCACTGCTGGGTATATACCCAAAGGAATGGAAATCATCATGTTGAAGAGATACCTGTACTCCCATGTTTATCAAAGCTCCATTTACAATAGCCAAGAGTTGGAACCAGCCAAGTGTATTAATCCGTTTTTGTTGCTCACAACAAAATCCCTGAAACCGGGTGATTTATAAAGAAAAACAAATTTATTGCTTACATTTTCTGAGGCTGAGAAGTCCAAAGTCCATCTGGTGGTGATGACAGTGACCCAGGGGTCTCACATTGCAAGATGGTGGAAGCAGAGAGAGCAGAGAGAGAGAGAGAGCCCTCCAAGCCACACCCATGACCACTTGTAATCCATTCACTAGGGTGTGGTCCTGTAATCTAATCACCTTTTCTAGTCTCAACCTTTTGATTACCATAATAGGATTTCCCACCCTGTTAACAGTCACAATAGGGACCAAGTTTCTAATGCATAAAACTTGGGGGACACAATTGAGGCTTCAGTGAGTTTTGGGGAACATAATTCAATCCACTACACTAAGTGTCCATCATCAGATGACTGGGTAAGAAAAATGTGGTATATACACACAATGGAATATTATTCTGCCATAAAAAAGAATGAAATACTGCCATTCACAGCAACATGGATGACCTTAGAGAAAATCATATTAAGTAAAATAAGCCAGGCACAGAAAGAAAAGTATCATATGTTCTTACTCATAACTGGGAGTTAAAATAATAAACATACGCATAAGAGAAAGAAAGAAACACATAACATTCACAATAATACATTGAACTTTCAAAAGGAGAACCGACGTTACTAGAAGTGGGATGGGGGAGGGAGGAATTGGTAAAGGGACACAAATAGCAATGACAGTATATATTATTGAATATAATAATTATGCTGATTTGAGCACCACATATTGCTCACAACTATTGATATTCAACTCTGTACACCACAGATATGTAGAATCAATTATGTTACAATAAAACAATTAAATAAAAAATAAGTAAATAAAAGGAAAGCACACAAAGAATCTCTCTCTGCTTTGTCATCTACAATGTGATACCCTGTGTCACTGAAGTCACCACTAAAGAAAGTCACTGAAGTCACCACTCACCACATATTGCTCACAACTATTGATATTCAACTCTGTACACCACAGATATGTAGAATCAATTATGTTACAATAAAACAATTAAATAAAAAATAAGTAAATAAAAGGAAAGCACACAAAGAATCTCTCTCTGCTTTGTCATCTACAATGTGATACCCTGTGTCACTGAAGTCACCACTAAAGAAAGCTCTCACCAGATGTGTTCCCTGGACTTTGGACTTCCCAGCCTCTGAAACTGTAAGCAATAAATTTTGTTTTCTTACAAAGTGCCCAGTTCCAGGTATTTTGTTATAAGCAACAGAAATGGACTAATACAACACACATACACACATGGTATATATACATATATTGTGTATATAAATATATACCCACACACATATACATGCATGTACACACGTAAATAAAATATCTAAAGGACTTCTATGAAGGTCAACCTTGCCCTGTGTGGGCCAACCCCACCTGCCTCTCCAGTCTCACATCCCACCCTCTCCTTCCCATGCTGTAAGTTCATTCGCACTGGCTTCTATCAGTTCTTCAACACATGTCATGTTCCCTCCTGCCAAGAAGCTTTGTGCATGTTATTCTTTCTGTCTGGTTAGCTCTCCATACTTCTTTTGACTAATTAATTCCACGGATCTCAGTTAAAGGGTTGCCTCCTCAGAAACTCCTCTTAAGCCACCATTTCCCCCCACCCCAAGTCTGGCCAGGTTCTGTATTCTGCTTTTAGAGACTGCATTCCTTTCTTTGTGGTACTTAGTCTAGTAAATAATGGCCTTTTCCTCTGTGTGATTATATTATTCATCGGTCTCCTTTTTTGCACTACAAGTTCAGGGAGAGCAGGTATGTGCTCACATTTCTATCTCCCGGTGGCTGGAATTTAGAAGGGGCTCAAGAATGCTTGCTGATTAAAAAAATGAATGATGGAATTATAATAATTTTTATTGTCTCCTTTGTGCTTTCTTGTATTTTCCACATTACAGTGATCATGTGATATTTTTATAATTAAAAAAAGTCATAGAAAAAAGCTTTTCCTTCCCATTGAGGCTGCAGCTGTTCTCTGCAGAGCCTGCTGCCTTTGGCTCTGATTCCTCTGATTGCTACTCTCTGGGCTAGTTTATGCCATAGAACATGATTATGCTGCATTGTCTGAAATTCTGCCCCAGCTGGGGATATACTTCCCTGTGCATCACCTTCAGGTTGTTCCCCACAAAGCATGTAACTTGGAAGCCTGCTGTTCTCCCTCTCCTGCCCTCAAGGGTGCAGCCTGGTGCCTCTTGTGACTCAGCAAATGACCTACTGACAATGCGGTGTGTCAGGCCTGTCTTGCCAGCCAATGACAAGTCAGTAGAATTTTACTGAGTGCATGTCCTGCTGTAGTGTCTGAAAATATATCTCTTGGTATGAAACCCTCATACTTCATTCCACTCTACCACCCTATATTCAAGAGATCTGTAATCATTACAACTTTTCCCATTGAGTCAAACCTTGACTGTCATGCTTTTTCAGGGAATTAATACAAGTGATTTCATGGTTTCAGCTGGATATTCAAGTTTTTGATTTCTTAGTACAAAAAGACAGCATAAATGCAATTATGGTTGTAGCTAAGTGAGAGTAATTTCTCCACATGCTGCTTCAGGTGGCATTTAAGATATTTTTAAGACTTCTGTAGGCAAGTTAAAAAACTCTTGTCAGTCTGCAAACATTTTACCAGCCTCCACAATGTTCACCTACACATTGCAGTGTTACAAAGATAATTTGTCATTTCAAATCCTCTTCCAAATGAATTAGGGAATAAATAAATATGGATGATGCATCAGAGGAGAATGAGCCCCCTCAATCTGAAGAAGTATCATCCTGGTGGTCTGAGTGAGTATTTTCAATTGCTATTTATGTTCTGACTTTTCCATGTGCTGATTTATCTTTTCTCAGGCTGTGGACCCATGTTAAGTGCCAACGTCGCAGCAAACCTTGTTTTCCTGTGCCTGAGATCCCTGGATATGTTGCAGAGATCAGCATTTTGCTTCCATTAAGTATTTTCAGGGAATTTGAAGATGATGAGTAGCTATTGATCGGTAGAACAGCATCTATATTAGGACAAATGTGGCAGCAGGCAAGCTGCATTTATCTGGCATTGAGATGAAAAGCTGATTATACAGCCGAGGGCAAATGAGGTGGAAACATTTTAGAGATTAGGTTTGCTCCTGGTGTCCTACATTTCGAAGGGATGTGATTATTGGTATCATGTTTAATGTTTCCCGTAGACTGCAGTTCTCTCGCATAGATTGTTTGTCTTGGAGTTAAATAAATGCAAAATCTATCTAGAAAGATGTTGCATGTATAAATTTAGCTCTGAAAGAAGAAGAACTTTAACATTATTGGTCCTGTGGCATGCACTTTGGCATAACTTTGTCATCCCCTGTCAGTGACAGATAAGGAAACTGAGGTCTAGATTGGTTAAGGTGATTTAAGCTGGGTCACATATCTAGTTAGTGGGATGGAGTGTTGGGTACTTTCTAGAATGATTTCTTATGCTTCCACTCCCATCACAGCATAGTCCTTGCTGTGGGAGAGCAGAGTCCTCTTCCCTGACAGCACTTACCAGGAGGCTCTTCCTCCAGCTCCTCTGGTCATACCTCCGAGTATGCACTCCCAGTGTCTGGTCCCTTTTCACTCCCGCTGGTCTCTCTGACATCCATACACCAATCCCACATATTCTCCTGCCCTGACATCAGCTCTTGGGTAAACTCCCTGCTCCTTCCTGGTCATATAATGGGAGAGTGTAACTTTGTGGCCACGGGAGATGTCACCTGCCTCATCCCATCTCTTTTCTCCCACCTGGATTGGAGTCCTTTCAAATGGAACTACCAAAATGTTTGTGTTCTTTTCTCTACATTTTGCTTCTCTGCTTCTTTTTTGATCACCTCTTCTGATTTTCTAGGTCACACATTGAAGTCACTCACCCACCTCAGGGAAGGACAGTGATTCAACTAAACAAAGTTGATCACTTGTAATATGCAAGATATAGTGGGGGATGAAAAGGTAAACCACAGACCATCCCTTTCCTTCGGTTGCTTTGAATCCAGAGGAGGAAACAAATATGTCTGCAACCCCCTACGAGGAGTACTGGGATAAGAGAAATACAAACAAGGTGTTACAGAAGCAGAGAACTAGAAGTCAACTCTGACAGGGAATGAGGCTTCCTGGAGCAAGTGGCATTTGAGCTGGAGCATAATGGTGGAAGGACCTATTTATCTCATTCTTTGAAAGGAAGCACTCAGTGGTTGAACTATGACATCCATGGCTTTCATTGTAGAAAATGACAGCAGTAGGACTGGGAAGCTTCAGCTATGTTATAGGATACGTCTGAGTCCAAAGCCTGGCTTAAGCTTCTCTTTCTCTCTTGTGGAAAAGGGATGATTTAATCTTTCGAGAAAAAGTAAAGAGTGTTAACTGTAGGCGGTGATGCTTCCTGTTGTTGGAGGCAATGACAGGAGCTTAGTGAATATGTTCATTGCAGACATTCCGGTCCCCTTCTCTCCTCCCTTCCTTTACACCATCCAGGGTTAGGAGCAAGTCTCTTTGGGCAGTAAACTGCTGGAATTATTAAATGCATTTCACACAGGATGAAGAGTCCTCAAGCTTTAGTGCATAGGAATCACCTGGAGTATTTTATTAAAATGCAGATTCTGATTCAGTAGTTCTGAGGTAGACTTGAGATTAAGCATTTTCAACAAGCAAGTGTGGTCAATCCTGCTGGTCTTCTGACTACATTGGAGTGAACTTCACTGACTCATTTTAGAAGTGAACTGAGAGGCAAAGAAGACAGTTTGGGAATAGATGGGGAATTACATAAAATCCTTCTACCTACCCTTGGAGGTGTAAAAAGAGGACATGAAACACAGTAGTTCCCCACCCCCCATTCTCCTTACCCTCGGGGAATACATTCCAGGCATTCTAGTAGATGCCTGAAAGGATAGTACTGAACCCTACATATACTATATTTTCCTATATATACATACCTATGATAAAGTTTAATTTATAAATTAAGCATAGAAAGAGACTAACAACAATAATGAATAATAAAATAGAACAATTATAAAAATATAGGGAAATAAAAATTATGTGAATGTGTTCTCAAGATGTCTTAATATTTGGGGACCGAGGTTGAGTACAGGTGACTAAAACTGAGGAAAGTAAAACAATGGTTCAGGGGGTGCTACTGTCGTACATTAAGCCTCAGGTAGGAAGAAAGCATCGGTTATATATTCTTGGTCCCCTTTAGAAAGTAGCGTACTTTGATAAGCAAATTGACCAAATTCAGTATTTCATATATTTCAGAGTGGAATGTGTTCCTGTGAGGATTATTAGAGATAGTTTTTCCCATAGGAAGGCAGCACAGTGCACTACAAAACTGTGGGCCACCATGTCAGAAGGAGTTGGGATAAGACTTTTTATTAAATGTACAATCTCAAGTGAGTTATTATACTCTCTGGTCTCAGTTTCCTCATCTGTGAAGTGGGGATAATACTTACCCAGCTGGGTGGTTGTGAAGACTAGTAATTATGTTGATAAAGTGATCTTTTGAAGTCTGATCCGGACTGGGTGTGCATAACTAGGCTGTGCTTCACTGAGGTCAGGAAATGCATCTAACATACATTAGGCACTTAGTAACTGTTTATTAAGGGAGGAACACTTCAATGTCTATACCACTAACCTGTAATTGGTGTATGCCTTTGTATTGATCTATAACCTTTAAGTTATTTATATTTGTCTTTATATATAGGCTCCTTGGGAAAATATTGGAGGAACACTTCAATGTCTATACCACTAACCTGTAATTGGTGTATGCCTTTGTATTGATCTGTAACCTTTAAGTTATTTATATTTGTCTTTATATATAGGCTCCTTGGGAAAATATTTCTTTCTCTTTAAACCACCTTTGCCCTACTGACACCCCACCCCCACCCCCAAGCTTAGAGCAAATACATCTTTCTGGGTTTGATTAAAGGTTGGAGTAGGATTTAGGAATCACTTCAGAAAGCTGTTGAAACAATGCTGGAATAAGACTTTATCACCCTGTTTTTCCTTTCTAGGATAAAGCTCTTATGACCATGATATTATTTTGTTGGTGTACTTTAGTAGATTTCCTACATGAATTAAAATCTAGTTAGACTCAAACCCTGGAAAAAATTTACTTCTTTCCCATCAATATCAAATCACAGCTCCCTTCTATGAGCAAAGCTGACTTGCAATTGCTCCTAACACATTTCAGAGGTGATGTTTCACTCTCAGAAGTGCTTCTGAGGCTGCAGTTTCAAGAAGTCAGTAATGTGGGAACTGGGTCCATCTAGGACCATTTTTCAAGAAGACAGAAAAAAGCCTCAAAGAAATAAGAGTTGTGTTAATGCTTATTATCCTTCTACTTGATGATGATGAGTTTTTAAGAGTAGAACTATTGACCTAGTATTGACTCTACTCCTATTTATGTGACTCAGGGGCAATTACTTGACCTCTGGGAGTCTCAGTTTCCTTATCTATAAATGGAATTTACTCACGGTGGATGTGAGGATTGAAGGAGATAATGTATATAAAGTACCTATCAGTGTTTTGTTAATATTGAGTAAAAATAAATCAGAAATCCCATAAACTATTATTTCTAGAAAAAAAAATTTTTTGAGTGAAAAATGCACTTTAAAATACCTTACCAGTTTTTTTCACATTTATTTATTATTTAAAACAGCATCTATCGGTACAGAATTCTATTTTTAAGTACTAGATGGATGATATATTTTGCATTTATCAGGGAGCGGATTAAAGGCAATATCCTTTCTTACCTACATACATGGAAAAGATCTCAGTGTCCTTAAGGCCTCAAATTCTCTTATGAAAGGTTTGAAGGTAGTTAATTTCAGTAATGATTAGACACTTATATGGGGAAAAACAGTTTACTTTGTAATCAGGTCTATAGTGATTCACCAGCACAGAAATAGTAGTAACAAGATCTCGCACTCTGGTTTTCAAACAAGCAGGCAAGTTCCCTTGTGAGGCCCAGGCCTCTTGACTTTCCGACTCTGTCTTTCTTTCCAGGATGGCCAAGGCCCTGGCTTTTTTGGGGGGGGGAGGGGGCTGGTTGTTATGGGGATCCGAACCGTTTGACCTTGGTGTTATAACACTGTTCTGTAACCAACTGAGCCAACCTTGCTCATTTTTCTGCTTAAACCTATTGAGTTTTTAACTTAAACTGATCAAAGTACTTTACCCGCCATCCACCAGATCTGGTTAAAGAGCTACTTGGAGGAGGAGTGGGAGGGTGGGTGGAAGATGGAAGTGGGGAAAGACTACATAAAGGTTTGGTTTTTACTCGTGTTTTGTTTCTTGAGTTTTCCTCCTTTGCTCTCTTTAGCACTTATGGTCGAGAATGGCTAGGCTGGGGTGCAGGGGCAGGGGGCGCTGACGAGACCACTGCAGCGGAACCGCCCCGCCTGGTCTCCGAGGCGTGGGAATCTCGGGAATCGTGGGAGTCGCGGACCCGCTCCCTTCCCCCATCGCTGCGAACCAGTCCAGAGCGTGCCCGCTAAGAGGCGCCCGGAGGCAGGCAAGCTGGGCAGTGGAGCCGGGGATTGGTTGCTGCCCTGGCTGTCCACCTTAGACCTAACCTAGCGACCACCGCCTCCAGCCCAGCAGCCATGACCCGGCGGTGCCCAGCGACCCTACTGCATGCCTGCCAGGCCCAGCGGCTCCGCTGCTGATTGGGCGCCGCCTCCTCTCGCCCTGCCTCTCCATCCCCCGCCCAGGGCGCCGCTGCACGTTTCCATAGGTCCAGGGCCCTGCCGATCAGGCCGCTTCTCACCTTCCCTAAACAGTCCGTCGGACCCGCGCGTGCTAGGGAGGGAGGCGGGGCCTCTGGCGGGGGCGGGGCCTCGGCGGAGGTCGGCGCCGCGGCTGCTTCGGGCTCTGGCTGAGGACGGGAGCGCAGCATCTTCGCTGCAGCGGCTAAGGCTGCTGCACCTGGTCAGGTAAAGAGAGCCTCGTCTGTCCTGCTGGCCGTCTGCCCCGCCTCGTCTTCCTGACCAAAGGCTGCCTGCTCCGCCTCCCCTGGCTTCAGGTTCTGGGAAGGAGGCACCGAATCTATTCTGCCCCGCTACCTCGTCTTCCTCCCCTTCTGCGTCCGTTCCTCCAGCCCCCTTCCCAAGCTGCTCCGAGGTGCGTCGGTGGGCCCCCTCGGGTCACCCCAACGCTCCTCAGCACAGAACTCCTGCCGTTAACTCTCAGGTCCCAGCCCTCTTGACCCGCCAGTACAGTCCAATTCCTAGCTTGGCACAGGAGCGGTGAAGGGTGGAAGGACGAGGGAGGGAGGGATGCAGCGCTTTATTTTGAAGCTGGGTGTGTTTAGCTCAGAGGGGGAGCACCTCTGAGGGGCTGGATTGGAAAAGAAACGACTGGCAATGACTAGAAGGATATCTGTTGCTGCTTTGTGCTTGTATTTGTAGGTGATATTCACCATCACCGTTTTCTTCTTTCCTCATCTTTCCTCATAGTTTTCATCATCATCATCATCATCACCACCATCACTATCACCACCACCACCATCATCAACAACAACATCTCTCTTCCTTCCTCCATCAGAGCTCTTCAAGTTTTGTAAAGGCAGAGTCTGTTCAGGCATGTAAGTGTTGACCCGCTCCCCACCCCCCACCCCCGCCCATAACAATCAATGTCCTTGCCCCCTGAGGCCAGAGCCAAGCCCTCATTTAAGTCAAGAACAGGTGAGTGGCAGAGTATGGGGGGGGGGGGGGGG
>NW_007731936.1:133154-145159 GCF_000696425.1 Galeopterus variegatus
GGGGGGGGGGGGGAGGGAGGAGGAGTTTCCTTATCCCCATTTGCAGTTGAGATTGCCAAAAAAACCTCTTTGTTATGATCATCCGCATTTCTGCTTGGTGACCCCTGGAGAGTTTGACAGCTGGCACTCACACACTCCTGATGGGTTGAATGTAGAGTTCCAGAGCTGTGGTATAGGCCTATGCAATACCACATGTGTTTCAGTTATGAGAGGTGAATGTCCATACCCTAGCCTTTAGGAGGACCAGGTCAAGTACCAAAGCATCAGACATTCTTCTACAGTGGCTCCAGTTGTACTAAAGCATGTTTACTATCCATGTTTGCATATGGGGTATGTTCATCATGGGTTATGCCACCTTGGGGAAGCTAAGTTCCTAGGAGGGAGAATTATATTCTTTGTCTATACCAGTTAGCATCTAATAGACACACCACTGGGATTCAACAAGCTATTGCCTAGCTGTTTCCAGGACTTACTGCAAGATTTCTTAGATCTCAGTCTTACTAACCTTTTTTCAGGAGGGAAAACAGTAAAGCTGAGAATTGCATACCAGATTCATTGTCATTGTGAAAGATATTATCTTAAAATTCCAGATCTTCTGTATCAAAGATGTCTAAATCTTAGTCTCTTTTTTCTCAGCTGTGTTATAGTCTGGTAGCAGAACCAATGAATAAAATGCCTTTAGACATACTGCAAGAACTAAGAAGCAGTGGCCTTACTGGAGGGAAACAATGGATAAGAGTTGGGAGGCAGTATATCATAATGGTTGACCTCATAAACCTATCATACATAGGTTTCAAGTCCTGAACCAGCCACTTACTAGCTGAGTGATTTTGGCAGGTTGCTTACACTCCTGAACTTTATTTTCTCATATGTAAAATGGCAATAATATTATCTGTCTTCTAGGAGAAGTTGTAAAGATTAAATCAGATCATATAGCTACAATGTTTAATAATTCCTGGCACATAATAAGTGAGGAATTAATGGTGAGTGCTATTAATAATACTAGCCAACAAGAATAATAAAGGCCAGTGTTCTGTCCCTAAAAAGTATGCGTTCTTTCCCATTGTCTTTCTCCATCCTTTTTAGGTCTCAGAGCTGAGGTTAATGGGGGAATGATAATCTTCAGGTTCTTCATAGGACTACATCTTGAGGGATCCCACTGATTGAAGCCACCTACCTGTGTTTGGATAGACATTTCTCTCACCAGCCTGCACATGTGCTTAGCAAGCTCTCAGTTAAGATGCAGTTTTAGTGAAGGTTTCTGGGCCTCTGGGCCTGTCTCAGGCTGCTCTTTTCTCACTTACTGTTCAATGCACTGACTTGATAAAGTGTGCTTTTTACAGAATCATTAGTGAATGCATTGGTTTCTGCCCAGGGGAAGCAAAACTGCTTTTCTTCAAATGTCCCTGGGAATTAAAGAAATCCTAACTTGCCTGCATGGAAAATCTTGTTTACAGTTTTTTTCTTCTCTAAGAATAATATATTTCTCCTTGTCCATGAAGAAAACAGCAAGTGACTACTGGAGATCTATATGGTTCAATTTTCTCATTTGGAAAGTTAGGTTAAGAGTTCTATCTGCTCTTTGAGGGTATTTGGAAATTTAGAGTATATTGTCAATTATATTAGTTAGAGCTCTTTCCATTATATGGGATAGAAATCCAGCAGAAAGAATCCTAAGCAAAAATGAGCATTTTGGCCTCATGTAACTGAGCAACAAGCAAACTCTAATGTCTTACTGAAAAAGCTGCTCTACCCACAGGTGTGTGCTGAGATTGAGTTGCTTGTGAGGTTGCTAGGTTGTTTTCTGTCTCTTTTTCTCTGTCTGTCTCTTGTGGTTCTGACTTTTAGTTCCGCTCTTCTTTCTCTGTGTTGGCTTTATTCTTTCCTATCACAGAATCTGTCCTCTCAGTGCCTTCATAAGCTCTAGATTCATATGCTTCTAGATCTGTAACCCAAGGGCAGCTCCCTTCTGCTCCAACTCCAAGGTAAAAAGTCCCAGGGAAGAACTGTGATGGATGAGGCCTTGGTCAGAGGCTTAACCCTGCCTAGACTAAGTGTTTTGGCCAAGGGAATGGGGTCTCACAGGCTCTATGGATGTCTGAGGGTGGGTCTCATATCCAGTCTCCCTCCCTTTCTAGATATAAAATTGGTGGAGCTGTCCCCGAAGGAAGGGGAGTAGGAGCAGACTGGAACTTGATGTGATGATGGTAAACATTTTTGATAGAGGGCTAAGAAATACTTCTCTCCAATCTCATGTACCAAGCCTCAAAATTTAGTTTTATGTTAAAACTTTGGACTCATACATATCATCCCAGGCTGTGTATGATTTAGATGATATCCCCTTTAATGGTTTTCTTATTCAAACTTTATTGCAGTGTTGTAATACCAAGGTCAAGGGTTTGGATCCCCATACCACCAAGCTGCAAAACAAACAAACAAACAAACAAACAAAAACTTTATTTGTATAAATGTGAGAATTCGTCAGGGATATTTAATAACATGCAGCAATTCTACTGTTGGTAGTTTGATCATGTTTGGAGGGTATTCATAATTTCTTATTGAGACCTACTTTTAACAGTGGCCATTATTTTTAGATATACATAGGCTCTGTCTTAAAAATCAGCTTAATTCCCAGCAGGTCCTAGCCTGTGTGTTGACAGTGCTACAACCGTTAATCTGATTTGCTTGATCTTGCAGAGATGCTAAACCATGGGAATTGTATTCTCCTGTAGCAGATATGAGCTTGCACCAACAGGCTGGCCTTGTGAAGGAGATGAAACATCCTTGTGTTTAGTGTTTCTGCTGAAGTGCTGACAAAGAGTCATCTGTGTGCCCTGTAGGATAATAATTACTAAAGTGAGAAGAAGTAAAGAAGGCTATGAACCTCCTTGCTTTGTCAACATGTAAAAGCAAAGGTCTGACAAATGGACCATTCTCTCTCACATAGGTTTCTCAAGGCCTCTAGGTAAGAGTGAAAAATATCCCAGAGTAATCATGATTTCTGTATTTCTCTAGGCTTTGAACATACACTGACTGCCTTAGCATATGTAAGGGGGTGGGGTAGGTTAGGGGAAGAGAGTTGGCCCACCCCATGGTCATCCTTACCTCACACCTTTCCTAAAATGGCCAAGACCTCTGTGACTCACCTCGGTAGGAAAAAGGCTACTAGCTGTTTGTTTTTTCAGAACCAGTACACCTTCTATTTCCTTAACTTATTCAAAACTGACTTGTTTTGTTTTCTATCTTAGTAGGGCTATGCCTTTCTCTTCCTTCTAAAGTGTCATAGATCATAGTTAAACACCTTTTGAATTAAACACTTTTCTACCTTGGTCTTTAGAGTGGCAGGCTATTGGGGGAAATATTTTGGAGGTAGGCAGGACTTTTTAACACTCACGTTGGTCATCAGGATCTGGGCATTAATTGAGAAGTAGCAGATACAGGCAGAAAGTGGACTGGGGAGGATAGATAGGCTGTGAAAGTAGGGCAGGAAAAACCATAATGCTGCTGCTGTCAGGGTCCTTGTATGATATCCCTCCATAGGCTTTCCATGTCACATTTGGAATACACTAGTGCAAGTATTTCTGAAGGAAATGCAGAGAATGTGATAGGAACTGAAAACCAGTGCTTTAAAAAATCCATCAGACAGAGCAGTGCTTATTGCCACACACTTCGTTAGCCATGGCTGCCTCGTTTTTTTTTGTTTTTTTTTTTTGTCTTTTTTTTTCGTGTCCGGCAACGGATCGCAACCCTCGGTGTTGCGCCCGCACCTCGCTCAGCCAGTGAGCGGAAACCGGTCTGTATGTGGGATCCGAACCCTCGGCGGGAGGGACGCCATGCTCCCAAGCGGCGCACAGTAGCAGTGCGCCACCGGGCCGGCCCCATGGCTGCCTCGTTTTACCACAGGAATATCTATTTGCACTTGTCCAAGCTCGGACACTTTTTCCAGTGATGTCCTGTGTGAAACATGGAAGCAAAAATACATGTTTCAGAGAGAAGGTGTCTTAGTCAGTTTTCTGTTGCTTACAATACCTGCTTAGAATACCTGAAACCGGGTGATTTATAAGAAAACTAATTTTATTTCTTACAGTTTTGGAGGCTGGGAAGTCTAAGGTCCAGGGAATGTGTCTGGTGATGATACAGGGGTGCACTCAGCTCCTGGCTGAGGCTCCCCAAAATCCGTTACCGAACCTAGGTCAGGCTGCCTGCCCCAAACAAAAACAAAAACAAAAACAAATGACGCCAAGGCAAATGTTGGTGAAAATGGAAGTCAGCTTTAACTCAGGAATACCAGTGACCTGAGGAGAGATGTTGGGCTCACCCATCTCTCCAGTGAACCTGAAAGAGAACAGCCAGATTAAAGCCATTTCAAAGATTCAGATTTACTGAGGAGTTTTTAAAGAGGGGGTGAGAGAATGGAACATAGAATATGAAAAGGAGGGAAAGAGGGGCATGTGAGCTGTGGGTTCTGTGTGCAAGGAGCCAGGTGCAAGGTCTTTCCAAGGCTCCGTCTGGTTTCTGCTCCTGTCCTTGCTGTTATCTCTGGATCCTGCTGGAGGGGTGGAATCAGCATAGCTTTATTGATGTCTTCCTTGGCTTCTCAGGCTCTGGAGAGTACATGTCTTTTGTCAAGTTTGCAGCTTCAGGCTGGCTGGAAAACAACTTTTCATGTATCTAAATAATGTCATCTTGCCCCATAACCAAGGTTCAAAATATAAAATAACCATGGAAGAAGAGGGAACTCAGAAAAATACCTGCCAAGAAAAAAAGTGTCCTTTAAAAATCTTTTAGAGCCCATGTGGTTTTAGGTCCCAGCATGGCTTCAGTCCTGCTCACTCCAGCGAGGGCCTTATTCTTAGTGGGGACTTTACAGGGTCCCATCGTGACACAGGTGTCACATGAGGAGGAGGGAGAAGAGTATTTTTACATGCTTTTTTCCTCTCCTTATAAAGCCTCCAATCTATTTGCTATTAGATCATTAAACCATTAACTCATTACTCTGTGAATGGATTAATCCATTCTTAAGGTCATAGTCCTCATGATCCAGTCACCTCTTAAAGGCCCTACCTTTCAAATACCATATTGAGAATTAAGTTCCACATGAGCTTTGGAGGGAACAGACATAGATAATAGCAGAAGATGTCTGCTTATTAGGAGAAGTCCTCCCTAGTGATCTGCTCACTGTGGTAACATTGGGAAACCTTATGATATTTGCACAAATGAAGTTCAAATGAAATTGCCTGAATGAATGGACTCATTTATGGGTAAGAGAAAACACTTTCAAGCAGCACATACATGATCATGGTCTCATGCTCCTTAAGAGCTATTCTTTAGAGCTCCAAGAACTCTTTGCAGGGCCTCAGTTTCTCTAAGTATTAGAGAGCAGATTTTCTGCTCTTTGATGCTATAAGGTTTGCTGAGCTAGGATGGAGAAAGTATTCAGAAATAGTTGCTGTCATAGCTTTTACTGATTTTTCTCTTCTGTGAGCGTTACAACTGGGCAAATGCTTTGTTTAAATGTGTTCAGTTCCCAAGAGGCAGTAAATAAAATTATTATTTTTCCCTTTTTCCAAAGGGTACATGACTGCTTTGATGTATTCACCAACTGATGGCACATCTCTATGGTTTCAGTCTTGTTAATATTAATAAAGCTGATTTGTCACCATTGTACCTTGAATTCTAGTCTGAGGAAAATGTCCTCAAAGTCTATTCCAAGGGCAGGCAGTGAGCATGAATTGTACATTTCCTCTGTGTTCATCCTGAGCTTAATACAGAAAATCTAAACTTCCTTTGGTTACCTAGTTTGCTGTTACCTCTGTGCAGTAGGTAAATGGTGCTATACCTCTATGATAGGTGAGAAATCAGGGCACGTAGAGGGTAATGTGTTTGCTTAAGGTTACGTAGCGCTAAATGGAATCTGGGTGGTAATTACTCCACCTGGTGGGCTCGCATTCTACTTTCTGTCCGTAGTAAGCCACAGAGAACATTCATGGCTTTGAAATTTGTTAAACTTTCAAAGTAGGATAACCCATAAATGTAGTGTAGTATTATGGGTATGAATCTAGTGAGAAGCAAGGGTTGCTGTTTTTAGGCATCAAAATTATTATCCTTTCTCTTTTTGGATGAAGTCAGTCACTTTAGAAAATTTCCTAAGCCTAGCTCATATTTGGAAAGCTTTGCAGATAATTTTTTAAAAGCCTACAGGTCTGCAGAAAACATAATTCATCTACAGAATTGGCATCAGTCCTGTCTGCGCTTGCCAATGTTCTTGTCTCCTTTTGTCTCTGTTCCTATTGTAGCCTCCTCTACCTTCTGCCCACAGAAGACTAGCTGGGCTTTTGAATACCCTCTTTCCTACCCATCCAAGCCCCAAGTAAATGTGAATAGAACATAACACACACAATAGGAGGTACTGTCCTTGTGTTAAGGTCACTCTATGATTTGTCTTAAGCTGGTCCTAATTTTAAGCTCCAAAAACATGGGTTCAATTCTAGTTTTTATGATTATTTGAAGAACTGAAGTTCCACGATGCCAAGTGTCTTAAGGAAAACTGTGGCAGATTGAAAAACAATAAACTTAATGTTTTTTCAAACAGCAGTATCTTGTTTCTTATCCTACAACTCTTGTATTCAAATTATTCCCTATTCTGTAGGTGATAAGATATTTTTCTAGTTATCCAGTGGAGAAAACTGAGATGGGGAGATAAAAAGTGACTTGCCCAAGGTCACTCACGCTCAGTAGCACAGCCAAGGATAGATCCGGGTCACCTGACTCCCTGGGCTTTGTTCATTATATCACTCAACTTCTCTTCAGGAAGTAACAGACCTGCCTGAGGGCAGTCAACTCTCAGACTCAATTTTGGGGGTTGGCTTTTTTTTTCTTTCATCTTTGGTAGGAATATCCATAGTTGCCAAATTTCCACATTATTAGCTAAATTCAAAAACTATAACCCAGAATTTATTAAGAAAAACAAAATTCCGATAATATAGTCACAAGTAGGGTAAATGACAAAACGAAGTGGAGAGGTAGTTGAAGACTTTGAAGAGGCTGCGTAAGGGGCTTCTGCTCAAACCACATCTAAGAAGGAGGAAACACACAGGAGAGGGGAAAGAGGTGGATCGCCTAAGACTGCCTGCAGAGGTATTACATGGACCCAGCAGAAGAGCATCAGGAAAACTAAGATTATGAATCAGAGGAGGATTTGAAAAACGTGCTAAGCCAATTTTTTTAAAAGAGGGCTTTTAGCATTACAACCAGCACACGATGTACAAACCCTATTGCTTGAAAAAGATGGGATCGAATTCACAGAGAGAAGCAGAAATACTCAATTCTCATTTTGCCCCTGTCTTTTTTATTCAAGCATAGCAGATAAGAATCTCCATCTACAAAGTATCTCATCTCTTTATGTTCATTTCTGTTTCAAGCCTTGTCTTTCTGGGAAGGTGGAAAACTTAACCTTACTCATTCTTAGGGTTACACCACTCCTAGAGTTATGCCAAGGCTCCACAGGACTGACGCAGTGCCACAGCACTGTGGTCACTAAGGCATCAGACCACACGGGTTATACTGTAACACCCATATTTCTGCCCACATGGCTCTCTCAGCTGCCATCTTCATCTGCGTTCAGGTCGAGCTTGGTCCACAGAAATTTTTCGGTGACATTTCCTATAGATCCTTCTGCCTAGACATTCCACTCATGGCTGTAAGGTCTTGTGGCCTCTCTGGGGACACTGATAGAAAGCAGGGCCTGGGATCCCCCTCCTCCAGGGTCTACATGCCTCCTCCCTTCTTCCCCACCATCCCTGGAAAAATAATTCTCACTTTATGTTTCTTCAAGACTCTTCTTATCCGTAAATCTCCTTTTTACATCCTTCAAGAATTTCCCAGTGTTCTTCTAAGAGTAGGATTTTGGAAAACAAAATACAGAAATATTCATAGGCTTTCTCTTTTCTCCTTTCCACATGCCTCTCCTGATGTAGCAAATGCCAGTTCTGACACCTGCCTTAATAGGGGTCAAGCAAAAGGGGAAAATTCAAGGAGAAATAAAAATAAATATAGATGAATGTCTCTGAACATTACATCCCTTTAGAAGTACAGTAATTTTGGATGTATGTCTTGTTCACATCCATTTTCCTTTCTCTGGAAATGACCCCAATATACAGGCATGGGGTCCCTATATATAAGACCCTGTCTCTGGCTAGAACCAGTTAAACCAGGGATAGAAATCTGATCCAAGCTGAGATGGATGGATTCTCTTCCTAAAATTAAGAGTTTTGCATTGCAGGATTGCAGTGACTAATGGTGGCAGGTAAGTCTCACTAAGAGAAGTGCTCCAGAGAGATGGCACATGAATCTGCTGCAGAGGCCACTGGAAGCCTCTGCTTCCTGTTCTTCCTACTCATGGCTTTTCTACTCTTTCTCTGATTTCATGAAATTGTCCTTGAATTTCATGAAATTGAATATACTTGTCTTTTTGCTGAAGGTAGCCAAAATCAGTTTCAGTTGCTCACAGCCAAAAGTAACTTAGGAATGGTCTTCAAAATTGAAAGACAGAAAAACATGGTGAGGAGGAAACTGAAACTCAAGGCTGGAAAAGAGATAGTAAGATAGAATCCAGATACTTAGATGTGTTTGTCTAATGATTTAAAGCGACAGTTGCAAGAATTCTATTTGTGAACAACTTTTGGCATTTTTTGGAAGAACTGTTTATAACTGTGGGCACTGCTTTGTAGTGAACAGTCAGCTGATATGCAGGATTTTCAAGAATGAAAGCTCTTTCACTTGAGGGCTTGCTGAAGGGGCTTGGATGGCTTAGAATGAGAAGATGTCTCAGGAAACATGGCTGGCTTTCAGGTGTTTAAAGGACAATTGGACAGGAGAGGAATTAGATTTACTCATTGCCGATCTGGAAGTAAGAACAAGCACCAACGGAAAGAAATTTATATATATATATTTTTATTGAATCATAATTGATTATACATATTTTGGGGATTCAGTGTTGACATATATTGATCAAATCAATATTATTAGTATGTATATTGTTACAAATTGTACTTATTCTATATGCCCCTTGTCCAGTCTCTCTCCATCCCCCTCCCTTCCCCTCCCACCACTGATATCCCTAGATTTCTTCTCTCCCTCTGAAAGAGTAACAGTTACCCTGTTGATTTGTTGCCTAGATGATCTGTCCAATGCTGAAAGGTGTGTTCAGGTCCCCCAATATTATCTTACAGCAGATGCTTCTTCTATCACTCTGGAATGGGCTTTGTGGAGAGAGACATCCTATTCTTTTCTTTGTTCTCTACTGGTGACTCTCCTTGTGTCAATGCACTCCAGTGGCTGGTGGACCATCTGCGTGGTGGTTGTGACGTCTAGCCACTTTCGTGGCAGCTGTGGTTACTGTGGTGGCTGTGGTGGCCCACCCACATAGAGGTGATTTTTTTGGCATGCTCCTTGGCACTGGCAGTGTACCTGGTTGTGGTGGGGTGTCTGGTTCCCGCTCCATGTCTCAGGTCCCCTGGTGGGCCCCGAGGTGCTGGTGGTGTGCCTGGGCCAGAATTAATTTTTTGTCCTTTTTTTCTAAAATGGGGAACTTCCTGTGGGAACCAGTACTTGAGCTGTGTTGTTGAAGTAAATCGCTGCTTTGCTGCTATTTCCGTATGGAAGACTTTTTGTGCAGCTCAGGGTTTAATGGTTGACCTTATAGGTGCTTCTGGCTCCTGCATTGTGTAGAAACTCTGATCTGGGCTTGAATCTTCTCATCAAACTGCACCTCATACAATTTTGCATTCCCAACCAGTCTCCTCTGAGTGGTACTGTGCTGATTGGGGGGCAGATCAGCTGTCCTTGCAGTGTCCCAGTGTTCTCCCGGTAAGCCCGTCTCCCCCACCACCCATGCTCCAAACACTTCCCATGGGACGGGCCCTGAGCTGGTCTCTTGTGATGACTCATTGGCCTCTGAATGGCTCCCCTTTTTCAGCTGTTCTGGCTTCTGACTCCTGGGTGGGTCCACGGGAACCCTATTAGTGGTCTTGCTGTCCTGGGTGCCAACAAGGCCCTCTTCTCCCCTGCCACCTTCAAGCAACTCCATCTGAAGGGCAAAGCTGTGGCTTCTGCTGGCTCCTGATCCATGTGCTCAGCAGTTCCAGCCTTAAAGTGGCCATGGCCCAAAACATTCCATGCAGTTTTTTTGTTCTCTCATTGAGGCTTTTCCCCCTTCATGAATTCTGTAGGTCTCTCCTCCTCTTCCCCTGAGCTCCAGCAGCCCCAGCTTGGCTGTTGTTACATTTTTATAGTTGTAAATTGGTTGATTTGTGGGAGAGAGTGATGCTGTGGACTGTCTATTCCACCATCTTGACCAGAACCCCAATGGAAAGAAATTAATGGAAATAGATTTGGGCCCAGAACAAAGGAGAATTTTTTACATTTAGAGCTGTCTGGAATGCCATGAGGTTTCCTTTTGGGGTAGAGGACTCTTTGGGATAGAAGAGTTCAAGGTGAGACTGGATGGCCATTCACAGGGTTGCAATGAAAGAGAGAGTCCAGCATTGGGAGGGAGATAGGATGGGATGGTTAACCTCAAAGTTTTCTTTAAATCTAAGATTCTGTCATTTTTCCTATGAGTGTTAACTTCTAGACTAGAAGTACCTGCCCACATCTGGACAGAATGCAATAGGAGTTCAAGCATCTAATGAATATAGTTTTACAAAATTTTCTTCCTTCCTTTATTTAAAAAAATTGGGAATGAACTTTCATTAGGAGAAGACACTTCCTAAAGGTAAGGGAGACAAACATTTATTTTCTGTTCTCTAAACTGGAATTAACAGTGATTAAAGTTTTCATAGCCAGTGGTTCACTGAAATCAAAAAAAGTTTCTGTGATATTAATATAATACAAAACCCAGAGAATACTGCATTTCTACATGGAACTTGAATAGATTTCTTGAGTTATTTTAAGGAATAAATCAGAATACCAACTTTTCTCCCAAACCTTTCCCAAATAAATGAAAAAGGAAATATTGCTATGGCACCTTTTGCCAAACCTGAAATAGGTAGGTCAGATGTTTTATCCACCACCTTCAAAGCATCATGCATAAGCTAGTCTTTTTAATAGCCATGTAATTGTTGTGTATTTTAGATTATTATTCTTAACTGGCAGTAAGAACTGGAATAGTCTAGTTTATCACTTAACACAGCACGCAGGTGTTGACATTTAATAATCATGTTTTCAACAAGAATGGACAAGGACAGTCACTTAATTTGAAAATCCTGTTCTTAAAGACTCCATCAGACATAGTCTGACATCATGAAGCTTTTCAAAATCTCTTTCATAATCTCTCACTCACTTCATGTCAGAACTTTAAAAAATGTAAGTATACATATAACCATTCATTAGCTCTCTATTTAAGAGGATTGCATTTGTAAAGAGCATTTTACCAGTCTTTTCTGCTTTGTAAATTGGATTCTCAAAATTTTAAAGATACTATTTGCAACATAAGTAACTCTACGTTTTTTTTAAGGTCCAAATGAAAAGGAAAGAAACAAAATTGTGAATGTAGAGTCTGATATAAAATCCTGTTAAAAATTATTTTTTAAAATGTAAAAAATACAAAAAGCTATAAAGAAGAAAATAATAATGATTTATATTCCCACCAGGAAGAATTAACTACATCTTGGCATATTTTTTTTTCCCTCTATTTTTAGGAAACACATTTTTAAAACATGATGTGTGTATTATTAAGAATTCAAACAAAGGAGAAAGTTACAAAGATAACTTTTAAAAATCATCTCAAATACTACAATTCCCATTATTAATCTTAGGTGAATAGCATTTCAGACAGCTGTCTATCTACCCATCTAGACTGATGTTTAGATAGAAATACTTTTATAAAAATGAATAGAGATACTATCCACAACAAAAATAATATTTTTTTCTTGAATTTAAAGCCATAAAAAGAAACTGAATTGAAACTAAAAGAATGATCAAATTTCAAATAAATTTACTTCATC
>NW_007731936.1:146224-147408 GCF_000696425.1 Galeopterus variegatus
CCCCCCCCCCCCCCCCCCATACATTGGATTTCCAGGGGAAGAGACATGTGTTCTTGGACTCTGCTGAAAGCATAGGAATTCACCAGGTAGAATGAGAGGCAGATGGAGTCCTGGCAGAAAGGGAAATGTGAGAGGTCCCACTGAGATGCATGACTTCTGCGTTACCCTGTGTAACTCCTGCACGTTCCTTCCTTCACTTGTACATCTCGAGAGTGTCTAAACAGGAGGACCTGTGTTTAGAGAAGCTGACTTGCAAATAGATCATCTTATCTTACTGGACCATCTTCCCACTGAGAAGGTGAATCAATCAGTCTATACAGCTCTGAGGAAATGTGAGGTGACAGGCTGTTTTAGGGCTATTGGTCCAGGAGGCCAGGGGCCATCCCAGGCCAGTTTAAGAGCAATTGATGGCCCTAAGAAAGAGCCTACAGCCTGTCTGCTATTTTGGAACAATGTTTCTCAACTTTTTTCATGATCCCCCTCCTCTGGGACATTTTTCTGTAATTGCCTCTCCCTCATNCACACTCACCCAATGAGCTAACTGGCCATTCCTATATGGGATCCGAACCCATGGCCTTGGTGTTATCAGCATCGCACTCCTGAGTGAGCCACGGGCTGGCCCTACTTTCAGTTATTTTTACCTACTGTTTGATAAATGTTAGCCCATTAACTTGTGTAATCATTCATAATCCACAATACTTTGTGTCTCTGAAATTGTATAAACCATTATTATTCAATCACTAAAATGTTATTGAGTGTCTCCTTGGTGCTAGGCTTTACGGAACTATAGATATTCAGTGTTGAAGAACACATAGTCCCTGTCCTCAAGAAGTGAGAGCAACCAACATATATTAAATTCCTAGAGTGTTAGCTCCATGCAGATATTTTATTATTTCTTCATCCTCAGTGCCCATCATAGAGCCTGGCATTTCATAGGCCCTCAATTAATACTTGTTTAATTGAATGGGCCTTCCTGTGCCACTTTTGTGGTTAGTGCATTAAAAGTTATATCTAATTTTACCTTGATAGCAAACATTAGGTAGGTACTTACTGTCTCCATTTTACAGACAAGGAAGCTGAGTCTCAGTAAATAAGATCACAAATTTATACAACAGGATTTGACTGTAACTATTCTCTTTTCATGACACAAGGCCTGGGTCATTTATGTTGGGAGTAATAGAGGA
>NW_007731936.1:148597-174198 GCF_000696425.1 Galeopterus variegatus
GGAAAAATAATCTTGGCTACTGCACTAACCTCCCAACTGGTCTCTCTCTGTTTCCACGCCTGCCCTCTCACAGTCTATTTTCCATGTAGCAGTCTGAGTGACCTTTTAAAAATGTAATCAGATCTTGTCTCTTCCCAGCTTAAAACTCTCCCATAGCTTCCCATTGGACTTAGAATAAAATGTGGACTCTACGTCATGGCCCCCAAAGTCACCTGATCTTGTCCTGCCTGTCACTCCCATCTCATCCGATGCCAGCCTGTGTGCACTGGAGGGTGCTCCCGTGGGCAGAAAAAGCCATGGGGCAGAGAGCTGTGTGTGTGGAGGTGATGCTGAGAGGATAAGGACAGGCACTGACAGCTGTGGCCACAGCTCCAAAAGGGCGTAGAAGAGAGAGGTTGTCTGCTCTGAAAGGTAGGAGAGACATCTCTGAAAAAGTGACAGTGATGGAAAATGAAAATGTTTAGGAGTGAAACTACCTGAAAGAGGAACAGGAATCCTGATCCATGCAGAGGGACCAGCAGGAGGAAGTGACCTGCACGTGAGCCACCAAAAGGTAACTGTGGCTGAAGCATGGCACAAAATGAAGCTGGAAAAATAGATAGGACCCCCACCCATAGGGCCTTTCAGGCCATGTTAAGAGCTGAAATCTGTGTTAAGAACAAGAGAGCCACCGAAGGGATTTGACTGTGTGTGATTAACTATGGAGGTGGTGTGGTCAGATGTTTATTTTGAAAAGATTGCTCTGGTTGCAGAGTGCACAGTAAGTAGATGAGCATGGACAGACTTGGAGGCACTGCAGTGGTAGGGCGGCCAACCAGTCCTAGTTTGCCCGGGACTTTGGTGGTTCTAGAACTGAGAGTTCTGCATCTTGGAGTCTCCTCAGTAGTGACAAAGCAGCATGGTTGGTCACCCTGTGCTATGCAGTGGTGCAGCTGAGAGATGATGGTGAGTTTATGGAAGATGTAGGATCTTCTCTTCCCTCGACTCACTCCAGAGGAAAAGGGCCAGCATCGTGATTCCCTATTTCTGAAAACCCCTGTGAATCAGCCTCCCAGTATGGACGAGCAGTATAGCCACACACATACACCTCATGTGCAGATCACTTCAGGTAAGCCTTGATTATTTTTTCAACACAGGCCTGGTGGCATCACGTTTTTGACATCTCAGCGCCTGGAGCCTGCCCAAGTGAAGGCCAACCCAGGTAAGAAGGTGGACTAAAGCGACTCATTACTGGCGCCTCCTGCTCACTGTCAAGCTGCACTCTGGCCCTGGGCTTCCATGCGGTGTCTTCATCCCAAGCTTCCTGTTCCAGCTTTGCTTTCCCTCCCATGCTGTGGTGCCCCCAATTCCACAAAGCCTGCTCTTTGTCCATGCTGTCCTCCAGAGCACGTTAGCAGTTCCCACTTGCCCCCGAAATAAAGTCAGTGTTTCCACTCCTAGATTTCAAAACTGCCTCCCTCCGCCTGCCCCTTACCTAACTCTTCCTACTTTTTTCTAGTCACCCAAGGAAGAAGACTTTTTTTACCAAACCATCAAAAAGAGGGAGGGATATCGCTACTTCTGCTCTTACGGTTAATATGGGCTCACTATGTGCCAGGCACTATTTTAAACACTTTATATTTATGTTTATTAATATTTGTATTAATTAATAAGTGAATCACTCATTGGGCAGATATTTATTGAGCACCCATGATTTTCTAGTTAATCTCTCAAGCACAGGACACAGCAGTGAAAAAAGCTCCTCTTTTCATGAAAGTTATATGTTGCAGTTGTATGTTGAGACAGACTAACCAATAGATATATAATGTGGCAGGTGACAAGTTCCATGGAGACAAATGTGTCAGAGTAAGGGACTTGAGCGCGATGGTGGCCAAGGGCAGTATTTCATATTGGGTGACCAAGGAAGCCTCTCTAATGAGGCATGAAGGTAACTGAAGGTAGTCAGAGATTGAGCCATAAAGATTCTGGGGCAGTTCAGACAAAGGGAACAGCGAGACAAATGTGTCAGAGTAAGGGACTTGAGCGCGATGGTGGCCAAGGGCAGTATTTCATATCGGGTGACCAAGGAAGCCTCTCTAATGAGGCATGAAGGTAACTGAAGGTAGTCAGAGATTGAGCCACAAAGATTCTGGGGCAGTTCAGACAAAGGGAACAGCAAAAAAATGTATTTTCAGTTGATGTTGGAATCCTGAAATGACACTTTCCATTTTTTTCTCAGGGATGAATCAAGGTTTCATAAATCCATTTTCTCCCTTGTTTAATATCTGGAAGCAGTTTTTAAAAATCTCTTTTCTTCACTTTTCATATTCCTTACTGCCATTTTAATTTGATTTTTAATGTAAATTTTGGTATCAATCTAGTCTTTTATTCTCTAATATAACTTTTTGTATTTTTCACATTTTTCTCTCCATGGTACATGCTCTAATGGTAGAAAGACAATTTTGTTCCTGATAATGATTTTATTGTTTAATTGTTGTGTTTGTTGGAAAGTAGTACTCAAGCTGTCATTAATCATTAAAGCTGGCTACAAATAACAATATGCTTGAATTTTCAGGCAGAGACACAGGTTGGATTTATATCTTCAGATAATTACATTGTAATCCACTGTTTACTGAATATGTGCCATTTTTATGACTTGTACTGTGTGGAATACAAAGATGGTCCTTCCCCTTAGGGAGCTTTTGATTAAATAGGAAAAATACATCACAAAAGGTTCATTAGCAATAGGAGGGAGGATGTATTGGGATTCTATTCTTGGATAGTGAGGGTCTGGAGTACATAATAATAATAGCAATTATTTATATAGCTCCTACTGTGTACTAGACACGATGTTCTAAATGCCAATAGATCTATCAGGTATCAATATTAACTATAATTTAGGGATGCAAAATTAATGCACATAGAGAGTACATGGCTATCTAAAGTTACCATGCTAAGTGGAAGAGCTGGGATTTGGACCTGGGTGATATAGGTCTCAAAGCTGTGCTAAGGGGTGGAAAGGAAGGATACTCTAGCCCTCAAAACTATGATACATTGAGCCCAAGGGCATCTGAGTCTGAGTTCACGGGCAGTTAGGATTGAGTCAAACATTCTGACAGAGATTGCTAAACAGGTTTGAGACCCACAGCACGATATAGAGACATCACAAACTGTTTTACACTGGCAGGTAAGAGCATGAGAAGCGTTGAGTTGAAAATTTTTGCCTTTATACATGAGCCAGGAGGGAGCGATTAAAGGCCCCTCTTCAGATGGTACATGTAATATGTCAAATAAAGTGTTTGAATTAAAGCAGAGGGGAAAGCCTTACAAGTGCTGGGGTAGAGAGATGACTGTGTCATGTCTCAGTTAAGCTAACAATGGATTTTCTTTTGCAATATAGGTGTAAATAATATGCCTTGAGTAGTTCATTCATTTTTACCTGTGTTAATTGTACATTCAGTGCTATTACTATTTTCAACACTTCATTTGCTTTTCTTCTAGTTCTTTTATTACTGATTAAGGTCTGGCTTTCCTCCCCCACATGTACATTTTTTTTACACCATTTCCCTTGCCTGCTTCCACCCCTTACTGTCTTGTGTTGTTTATTCTGGCTCTAAAAGTCTGGATTCTGATCCCACATGTGCCTTGAATTTATCATTTACCTAGAAAAGTAATCTGGTGAGTGGGCGCCATTTCTTCACAGGGGGTATTATGGAATTGCACTGTAAATAGGAAGAATAAAAGGCTATGCTATAGATAAGGACACTGAGGTGAAGAGAGGTTAAGTGACTTGCAAAAGAGTACTTTGTTAGTAATTGGCAAATCTGGACTCAAGCCCAAGCCTTCTGACTCCAAATTCATTGCTTTTCCCTCGGTCTGCACTGCCTGGGTGGAAACCATCTCATGTGAAGATTGATCAGTTCCGGACCAGTGGTACACGGGGTGAGTGCTCCATATTCTATGACTTAAAAAAAGGAATTAGTGAATAAGTGGGTCTGTCTTCTGAATGAGGATCAGAGTTTGGTCAGCCTTGTTAGGGATTCTAAGAGCCAGGGCTCTGGGTCAAACCACCTCGGTTCAAATTCCAGCTCTGCCACTTATTTCTAGCTGTGAGACCCTGGACAAGTTACTTACCCTCTCTGTGCCTCAGTTTCTTCCTTAGTAAGTGAGGATAATAATAGTACCTACTTCATAGACTTTTTGTAAATGTGTTAACACACACATAAAGCCAGTACATGGCAAGAGATCACTAAGCAATAGTAATTCTTTTAATTATTTAAAGACAGACTGTTCCTTCATATTTAGCTGGAGAACCAAAGCTTAGAAACACACTTGGTTTCCTAAACAGTGTCTTAGTTGCAGGCAGAAGCATGGGATTTGAGGAAGGCCCTCTGACCATATCAATAACTCTTCTATTTAATTAAAGCCAGAATTCCTTTGTCTTCACTGCCTATCCTCCTCCATTGACAGAGTGAACCTGAAAATGAAAATACCTCTTTGATGGCTAACGCATATGGTCAAAAGCTGATCATATTTTGAGAGTGAATTTTCTTAGTGACAGGAAAGGGAAGTATTACAAGTGAGGGGAAAGGAAATTCAAAGAGGCTGGTTAGAGATTGTATTAGTCTGTCTCCGTTGTTTATAACAAAAATACCTGGAACTGGGTAATTTGTAAGAAAACAAAATTTGTTGCTTACAGTTCAGAGCCTGGGAAGTCCGCAGTCTATGGAACACATCTGGTGAGATGACCGTAGAGCAATGCCAGGGTGTCACATGGTGAGAATGGCGGAGCAGAGAGATTCTCATGTGCTCTTCTTTTAAAGCCTCAGAACCACACCCCTGACCACCATTATTAATCCATTCACTAGGGCATAGTCCCACAATCTAATCACCTCTTCAAGGTCCCACCTTTCAATTACCACAGTAGTATTTCCCACCCTCAACAGTTACAGTGGGGATTAAGCCTCAATACATAAAACTTGAGGGACACAATTCAATCCATGTCAGAGATGCTAAAGATAAATTATCTATCTAGAATAGTGAGAGGAAAATGTCCAATATATAGTGGGCACTCTAGGAATGACTTTTAAATGGAAAATTTGCCATTTACTTTGCTGGCCCTCCAACCAACAATTTCTCTCAAACCTCCCTCAGTGAAGTCTGCGTGTTTTGCACATTTTTACATCTTGATCAATTTTCAGATAAATTACTTATTTAGATCAGATTATGTAAGTGAGATTTCTTTAAAAAGTATAAGGCATCAGTATGTTGAACTTTCGGAAGAAGAAATCAGATCCGTGGTTACTAGAGGTGAGAAAAGGGGAAGGAAGGGAAGAGGGTTAGTGAGAAATTGGTTAATGGACACAAAGAATGATTGTGTTTTGTAATGATAAACATGCTAATTATCCTGATTTGATAATCACATATTGTACACAAGTATTGATAGTCAACTCTGTGCCCCACAGATGTGTATCATCAGTTATGTTCCTAGTTAAAAAGAAAAGTATAAAGCATTGGGAATTTTGAGTCATTGCAACTTCTGTTCAGCTCTCACAATGATATGAACCCCTTATTCAAAGGGAACAGTGTATGCGTGAGCATTTCTTGGATGATTTTGACATCCATGTGAAAAGTTCTACTAAGTATATGTGTAGGGGGTGGTGGTATTTTCAGGGTTGCTCTGCTTTGACGTATACTAAGTTGTGACACCACTGAGGCCATACCTAGCAGTTGGTAGGCCAGCAGATATACAGCCAGCACTGTGTAAACTGTTCCAAGCTTGGTTTTTGAAGACTCACTTCTTTATTTAAAAACAAAGGAGAAGCAAAAAGATGAGGAGAAATAGGGGCTACCTATCTTCTTGAGTTTATTATAAAACACAAGTAGTAAAAGGAGAAAATAGACGGTAAAGTACTTATAAAACTGAGTGGGTTTTCTTCCAGAATGTCAATTCTTTCCCTAGAAATAACCAAGGAAGTCTCCATGATTAAGACCCTAGCTCTTAAAGAATAATTCCTTCCTCTGAAAGAATCTAGTTTTACTAATGAAAGCAGACACGTGAGAAAAATTCTCTCTGTCTGAAAATTCTCCTATTGTAATAGCTCCCCATCCAGCTCCATGGGTCAGCACCCAGATTTTGAAATAGTAATCCTGATGTAGTCGAACATTGCACTTTGCTTTTAGAAACACTATAATGTGGAAAGTGGGAAGATTTCTGATTGTCTGACTATTAACTATTATTATAAAACCAAATATGGATCAGTCAGTCATACACAGGGATCTTGTCTTTAATAATATCCATAGAGTATAAGAGTTGGTAACATGAAAAACTACATGATGTTTCCTGAATTAGATCCTATGCTCCCAAGAATCTAGTGGCTAATATTGGGCTAGATACACTTAATCGATCCCTTAAATATCAGTGGATCAAATTATGTGTGTTAAGGAATTAAATGTTGCTGATCATTGGGGTCTACTTTTTCATTTGAAATGAAAATTCTGTGACATGGAATATTGTGAAATATAGCTTAAGAGAGCAAAGATTCTTTGCCTTTCTAAGAAGAATGTATACCATAACGTGTACAAAAAACAGTAGTTCAGGATGGAAGTGGTTCTGAAGGCCAACTCATCCAAGCATCTAGCCTTTCAAGGAGGTGAAATCAATAGGACTTAGTAATGGGTTGGAATCTGAAAGAGGGGAGGTGATGGTAAGAAGACTTATAGGCCTGTGGAACTGGATGGGTAATGATTTAATTTCCTTAGAATTTCTATCAAATAGTCATCAACATGCACTTGAAAATGTCCATCAATAGCAAGTCTTCCACAGAAACCATTCTGTTTTGATGTCTGATTTTCCTCTTAGGGATGGGCACCATATTTATCATTGAGTTTCATCTCTTTCATATACTTTTCTGTGTCACTTGCTAGTTTCTTTCTCACCCTATGTAAACTGAATAACCCAGCAATCACTTGTTTATGGGTTCCAGTGAGGTCACATTACTAGTAGTAATACACTACTGTGTTGAACTGTTCTTTCCTGTTTATGGAGGACTTCATCCACCTCTTAAAACCTCCCTCGGTTATCTCCTGGAGTCTCATATGTGCTCAGCAATCAGAGCTCTCCTCTCACCTCCTCCTCTCTCCTTGAGCCTCCTCCTCATGGCATCTTGCCCTGGCCTCTGCTGCTGGTGCCTGGCATTAAAACGATGCCCTGCTGGTACAGCAGGCTTCTGTAATAGCCTTTTTGTTGTTTTATTTTTGTTTTTGGTGGCTGGCCAGTATGGGGATCTGAACCCTTGACCTTGGTGTTGCAGCACCAGGCTTAACCACCTGAGCTGTCCGGTCAGCCCTGTAATAGCCTTTCTGAATTCTTAGGCACTGAAGGAAATGGTGCATGGAGAAGAATGGCCCCTTGTCCAGCACTGAGCATGCTTTCTCATCTGGGCCCTGAATCAGCACTGTTTACTTTTGTGGTCTCTCTTTTATGAACACAAGGAAATGTCCTACCTTCTTTTCTGTCTGAATCAGGTATTATCCCTTTCTCTTCATTGTCCCCATCTTTCTCTCTTTCCTCACCCCTTTTACCCACAACTTCCTCTCTTTCTCCAGATTCCAATAACCAGATATGTCCTCTTCCTTCTTCCTGTTCCTCCAATCCCCAAAACCTCTCTCTGTCTATTTTCTCGTATATTAAACTCATGAAGTATTCCTCACCCATCACGTTCACACACGGATGGACTGGATATCCCAGACTGAGCTCAGGTAGGTCGCTCTGATACACAACAGCTTTACACTGGTGTTCCTCAGCCACTCCATCAATGTCCTGTGGGATATATAATGTTGACCTTTTATCAGAAAACTTCTGGGAGGATCATCCTTGTCCTCGCTGCATTATTTCTGCGAGATGGCCTTCCTCCCTTCCCAACTCTAATCTCTTCCTCCTCAAACTCACATTCTTTAATTCTCCATTTTTAATATTTTCTTCAACTTTACTAAAATCATGTGCTTTGTCTTTTCCTTTTCCCCATTTTCAAAAATCCTTCCTGATGAGCTAGAGTATTGAGGGAGAGTCTTCAAGCCCTCCCACTCAAATGTGCTGTACAGAGAGGACTGTCAACTTTGGGGTTAGACTGACCTTGTGTTGAAGCCCAACTCTGCCACTTCCTTCTTGTAAGCCTCATTTATTAAGATATAATGAAGATAAACATATGAGGCAGAAGATAATTGCTAGGGTTAAATGGGCTAAAAAATAGTAGCTGTCAACTTTGGGGTTAGACTGACCTTGTGTTGAAGCCCAACTCTGCCACTTCCTTCTTGTGAGCCTCATTTATTAAGATATAATGAAGATAAACATATGAGGCAGAAGATAATTGCTAGGGTTAAATGGGCTAAAAAATAGTAAACTTTCTAACTCTGTGTCAAACCACAAAACCAGTGTCCATCTCCTCCTCTTCTTCCCTTTTCTGTGCCATAAGTCGTGCTTTGCTGTGCACCTGGCTATGGATCCTTGCTGCATGAAGATCACCTCACACTCCCACCACATGTGTTGTGCCTTTTTGTATTTTGCCCATCTTCTTCCAGACAAATGAGTATACCAGTGACCTCTGCCTCAGCTTTATCATGGAACCTCGAGTTAGTATGTGGGTTGATTATTTAATCATAAATCTACATGTTTCACTTCCTTATACCTTAGTAATGGCATCAAATTTTCATTGATACATAAAATCTATGAGCCTTAAATGTAAAACACATTTCTCCCACTTACATCATCATGTTCTAAACACTGTGCATAGCTGTGCATTATAATGGCAGCTAGTGATATTAATACACAGTTGTATAAATGATCACATTTCTGACTGCATTTGTGAATAGCATTTTACATATTTTCCTGAAACATCTTACATTGAGGAAGAACTAACTGTAGTTACAGTTATATTAGTGACACTTTGAGTCTGGGAAAGCAATTTTGACTGAAGAAAAGGAATAGGGAATTGTTGTATCCTGTCTCCCAACATCAAGATTTAAGAAAACCTCATAGTTTATTTTCCCTCCATTAATAATGAAATTCCAAGAACTGTTGGTGGAATTAAATTTGCATGACCTGAAGTTACTTATAAATTCAGGTATTTACTGAAACGTTTAATATTCCAGGATATGATTTTTAGAAGAAAGACTTTAATGCTCTAAGTTTATTTGGCTCAAATAGGCCACCAGTGCAGCCAAAGGGGTATTTCTCCCCATGGTGTCAGGCTCTTTGAGAAGGATTTTCTTGGCAAATTCTGATCTCTTAATCTACACAGAATCTCCTAACTGGAAAACTGATTTATCATGCAAGTGTCTGCTTTAGAAAACATTATTATTTAATCTGATGACAAAAAGGTTCTTAATAGTGTATTCACTAGTGGCCTCATCTGGTTCACAGATTTGTTTTGCAAGTTGGGAGACAAAAATTTGTGCCAATTGCAACATTTTATAAAAGGCAGTAAAAAAAAAAAAGATAGCTTTTTTATAACAGGCTGGAGCCCAGGCCTAGTTTCCTTTTGCATTCTTACTACCATTGCAGACCAATTTGCTGTACTTTTTATGTATTTACTTTTATTTTAAACTGTCTTTGAATCTGGCCATGGACAATGTAAAGTCTTTCTAATATCAGAACTGTGCTCAGAGTCCTTCAGTTCCCAGGGATTCCTTGCTGTGCTGCTAAGGGAGCGAGACCCACCATTCTTCCTGTTGGGAATCAGAACAGTCATTTGTCTCAAAATTCGGTTTCAGTTTTTTATTGCATATATTTATTTCTTCAATCAAATTAGAAGTTTTAGCAATCTTAAACGAAGAAATGTTTTTTATTAAACTATTTTGTGTTTTTCAAAGGATTTTTACTTATTTTTTGGATGTGTCTTGCATCCCAGGAGCACAGTAGATTTTTAGAAGCAGTGTGAGGCTACTATAACAAGTTATCTAGGGCAACTGTTTACACCTCAAATCTTTGGCTTTTCCCTGTTTACACCTCAAATCTTTGGCTTTTCCACCAGTTTCATAAATGTATATTTATGGTCCCTTTTATTCTTTCCAACTGCCATTTGGATAGCTGCAATTTTGTTTTATTTGTAATACTATAATATCTTTTTAATGTTTTTTCCTTTCTATTGAGATCAGTTAATAGTTTGTTGAGAATGAATTTATGGAATCATCTGGAAATAATTCTAAAATGATATGTAAATGGTGTGAAAGAACTGTTAAACAACTTCTGTGTGATATCTTTAACTGCAGGAATTGTGGACTTAATATTTTTACATAAAGTAGTGAAATTGTGACTGGCAATCAAATGGAGAGTTATCAGAGCAGCTCAGTTTATTAAAAGGAAGATGCATATTATTGACCCCAAGTTGGTATCATATGCTTTGCTAAGCAATTTCAGTCAGATTGTAGCTGCTGAGATATAGAGGGTCTCTGTCTTAGCACTTGTTGAAACTAGGGATATTATAATTATACTCTGTGACTGAGGCTTTAATTCTTTTAAATTCCACTGTCAAGGGATAGGAACTAGTTAGATGTAGTTTAGACATTATCTTTAGAACTTGCTGCCTTCTGCCAAAGGTGGGATTGATTTAAATGCTTAAGCAGACGTAGTTCACCTGTCCACACCCACAGCCAAGTTCTTTTTTTTCCTTTTTTTTGTCTTTTTTCGTGACCGGCAACGGATCGCAACCCTCAGTGTCGCGCCCGTACCGGACCGGGACCGGCAACAGGATCGCAACCCTCGGTGTTGTGCCCGCACCTCGCTCAGCCAGTGAGCGGCCGGTCTGTATGTGGAATCCAAACCCTCGGCGGGAGCGCCACCACACTCCCAAGCGGCGCACTGTAGCAGTGCGCCACCAGGCTGGCCCCGACAGCCAAGTTCTTAATCACAAAGAGGACTGCTTCAAAGGCCGGGGGTACTCTGACCCTCTTCATTACAAGTCATTCCCTGCAGTAGAAACTTATTGACATTCAGTCATAATTCTCTTACTTCACTTGAGGAAAATTTAATGGTGATGCTCAATTTAAACCTTTCTTACTTCCTTTGGGGCACTGTGGAACAAATCCTTTTTGGGGCTCTAAGAGAAATATTAAATTGTCCGTGAGCACCAGCATGCTTCCAGAACAGAAAGGAATTCCTAATAGGAATTTTGTAAACATTACATGGTCTTTTTTTCTTGCTGCCAGATAGATCATTTATTTATTTATTTATTTTATTTATTTATTTTTTTAAAAGGTGACCGGTAAGGTGATCTTAACCCTCGACTTGGTGTTGTCAGCACCACGCTCTCCCAAGTGAGCCATGGGCCGGTGGATAATTTATATTCTGGTTAATGGGCACGTAGATCATGGTGTAGGGCTGGCCAGTTAGCTCAGTCAGTTAAAGTGTGAGAACACCAAGCTCCCTGTCCTGGTCAGCCTCCAAACAACAACAACATCAGAATCAGTTTCCCTGAACTTTTAAAATGCAGTATTTTGTAATTTCTGCATGCAGAGACTTTTAAGATAGACAGGCCCGAATTCACATTCCAGTTCTGTGACTTAATAGCTTTGTGATTTACATGGCTCTCATGAGTAAAATGGGAGAATTAGTTGCACCCACCTTATAAGACTGTAAGAATTAAACAAATAAGGAATGGGACACAATTAGCCAAGGGCTTAGCACTGGTAGAGAACTCATGGAATGCTGGCTAATGTTATCTTTCTCTTCCTCATTCTTCTTAACCAAGTATGAATCTACCTATTTTATTACCTTACTTTAATTTTTAATTTTTACTGCTTATCCCCAAATTGTTATCTTCCTGCACCTTGATTAGCCTACTAAGAAAAATGAGCTTGGCAGGCAGCAGTGGTGCCTCCAAGACTACAGTGCCTCGAGCTCATGGCCCAGTTTTTTTCTCACTGGGTTACCCTGTTCCTATTTACCCTGGGGAGTTCCTTCTGTTCAAGCAGCCTGTATACTGGTATTTTGCAAAATATATTTCAAAACAAATAACTCTTATGGCAGATTTCCTGAAATGACACTAGATTAAGATGGATAAGGGCCTTCTTTGATCTTCATGGTAAACATAAGAGTCAGTGAAACTCTAATACCAATATGTCTCCCTAAACAGCAGCAACAAAGCAAAAGGAAACAGACACACCTATGGAAGTGTTGCCTCTAAATTATAGTCTCTTGTAGGATCTGAATATTTAATTACACATATGGTTCTTCTAAAATGGTGCTACATCAAGATTTAGTAAAATCACATTTAAATGAGAACTCTTTACCAAGGAGTTACTTTGAGCCCACATGCTTAATTCTATGTAGTGTTACATTGAATTCTAAATTTTATCCAACAGTAAATATTGTCATTTTTAATGGCATTTTATTTCTTTGGTCTTTTTTTTTTTTTTTTTTGCTTAAAGTGACTGTCAGTGGTAGTGGGTAATTGAAAGACCACCATAATGGGAGTCCAGAAAAGTGGATTTGAGTTGTCCCACTTTCATTACTCACTAGTTGTGTGAGCAAGGGCAAGTCACTTTAAAATTTCTGTCCTCATTCAGCCACCTTGTGTATACAGCAACAGTGACAACAACTGCTATGTCTGCTCTACAGGGTGGTTGTGTGGCTCAGATGGAAGTTCAAGACAAACCATTTCTTTTATGAGAGTTTAAAACAGATGTAATATTACTGTGATCTATGAAAAGATTTGCAGCATTTTGTAAAATCTTATAAATTTATATAACTTATGAAATTTTACAAAATTTTATAAAATCACACATAATGTGAGATACTTAAAATAGGTTTTCTCCCAACAGAGGTGACTAGAGAGGAAGTGGGAGAGCTGGCAAAGCAGCTTTATCTCTAAGAGTCCCCATGTTCCTCCCTTCCTCCTTGAGAGCTGAGCTCTGTGGCAGCCCTTTAAATAAGAGAGTATCTCCAAAGCATCCTGCCTGGGTCCTTGAGCCCTCTATAAAATGAGGTTGCAATTTTCCTTTGAACAGAAAAGCCTATGTAGACCTTCTTGTTCTCTCTGCTTGGAAAGCCATTGTTCAAGAGCAGCTTCTTTAATCTGGAAATGCAAATTTGACTTCACATATGCTATTATTGTTCCTGGTTTAAAGTTCCCATAAAACAAACTCTGCAGAATTGGTTCACATTTCTAAAAAGATACTCCTAAGTTTTGAAAAGGAAGCTATCTTTTGTCCTACCAACTATAAGGTAGAATGTACCAAGTGCACCTTGGTGAGATGCTGTGCAGTCAGTCACTGCTGGCAGACTTGAGTGTTCAGTGAGTAAGAATCTCCTCATCTTCAGATTGGAAAGAGTTTGCCCTCGGCATACTCATGTATCTCCCACAGATGATGATGTTAGCCACAAAGTGATATGAACACAGAGATGTGTTGAGGATCTCAGTATCTTATGTTCTCATGGAGATCACATGGTAACCTGTTATGCATTTGTCTTTATGTAATTAAGCTTCGAAGAGGTAAGGAAGAGGTGAAGAAAGGATTCCCTGAGTCTTTGAGCAGTTCTTCACTGCTCACACTTGTAGCATATCTAGGTATCTGAGTGGGTTATTTTGTGGGTCAAAAACCAAACAGAACATACAAATAGGAGCCCTTTTTTCTTCTCCTTTGTAAACAGCTGTGACTTTGGCTAGAAATGTATTGACTAAAATAATTCTATTAGCCAAAATTTTGCCTCTCTTTCAGTTTTGTAGAGATTTGCCAGTATAATATGATAAGGCCTTGCTTGGAGCATCTCACAGTCAAGTCAGTTTCAAAGGCAGGAATTTTGATTCTTTTGTAAGACTGGCTCAGTGCTTTCCTTCTTGTGACATTGTAAGACAGCAAAGAAAATCATAAAATTAGAGAGTCTTTATGAGGAAAATAAAAATTATTGAGGGAATATATAAACTCTCAATTTCAGCACTTTCTATCTTATAATCATTTCTCTTTTACTTAGCCCCAGTCTTTGAGCATGAAATAGCCCTCTTTCTTGTCAAGGCTGATTCCTCTCCATGTCCTCAAGCCCATATTATCTCCTTCCTCTGGTTCCTCCTTCATCTATTGTCCCATATTTTATCCCGTCGTTCAATTGTATCATCAATATCTTCTTCACTACCTCTGTCTCAACCTAAAAACATGCTTAAGTTTCCCATGTCTTAAAAGACAGAACAAGGGCCAGTCCATGGCTCACTTGGGAGAGTGTGGTGCTGACAACACCAAGTCAAGGGTTAAGATGCCCTTACTGGTCATCTTTTAAAAAAAAAAAGAACAAAAATATTAGCAAAGACAAAGCCTTAATACCTGTGTAAGCTATTGCTTTTATTTCCTTCTCTTAACCACCAGCCTTCTTGCTTGCTCTTTGCAATATAATTTGGTGTTCTATTACTCTACTAGAGTTACCACTTAAAACTCTGTCTGTAATTTCCCCTTCTACTTTGTTTCTTTCTCAACTCTTTGCAGAATTTGATGTTGTCCCCAGTTCCTCATTCTTGATTCCATGACCGATCTCTTTCTACTCCAATTTGTTTTGACATTACTGCTATGTTAATCTTCCTTAAGTTTAGTGCTGAACATACTGCTTTACTACTTCCCTGATCAAAACCCATCAATGGCTTCATGAATCATTTGTCTATGAAGTGAGCATTGATTTCCTACCAACTTAGATTCAACTCTTCCTTCAACATGCTATCACTGTCTTTCTTGATTTATCTCTCCTGACATGAATCTAAAAAACAGAGAGTGATTTTTTCCCTGTGTATGTTAGCTTATTTCCCAATCTTCTCTAATATTCCCTCCTCTTGAATTCTATTTTCTTAATCTCTACTTATCAAAAATCCTACCTTTCAGTGAGGAGCTATTTCAAATGCTTTCCTTTTCCTCAAGGATTACTTTGATCCTACAAACATGATGTGGTCTCTCCTTTTTTTGAGCACCTCTGATTTGTTCATTGATATCTTGTAGAATGGGTCTCTTTCTGCTGTATATTTGTTAGTAATTTTGTTATTGCTCCTATTCTCATAGTCCTACAGTGTGTGGGTTCTTTGAAGAAAAATTCCTTCAGGAAGAGAAGAGCCAGGAAGCTATCGCAGACCTTCCTTTGTTTTTATCTCTTATTTGAAAAACAGTAGCTCTGCACTCCATCCCAGGGTGGATGGAAAGGAGACAGGAAGGCACTCACTTGTGCAAAATCACACATGAGAAGCAGAATTCAGAGCTGTCTAGGACTGAATGAGCAAGGGGAGGGAGCAGTAACTGGTATGCAGTGAAAGTAGTTGCAGCTGGATAGGAGCTGTGGTCTTCACTAGAGAGCACACCTACTGCCAAACCATAGCCCAGAAGGGAGAGAGCCGGGGAATAAACATCTGAACCCTCTTGCATTCCACCCGACAGTCTGTTACTATTGTTTCCCAATGGCGAAATCCAGTAGAAGCCAGAGTACAAGAGAACTTGTTGATTGAGTCCATAAAAGTCAGTCTCCTGGTGCTTAGAATGATGTGAAGGATAGAGCATGAATCTGAACAGACAAATGGAAATTTTCCAGTTCAATAATGGAAGTTACAGATAATCTGTCTTAGCAGTATTGAGCTCAAATGGGGTCACAGGACATGACTGTGCCAATGGCTGAGCAAAAAAAGCTTTGCCTTGGCCTTTTAAGGCCAGAATCAATTAGGAAATCTACAGTCAGCCAACAGAATGACTGCAGCTAATTCTTGGATCTTATTTTAGGCATTGGTGAAATATGTTATGAGCATTGGATAGCATCTACTAAAAGGCAGTAATTTCTCATTATGATGAAGCACAACAGACATTTCCATTTTGGGCAGGATGAAGTAATCTAATTGCTTTTTGGAAAAAGAGTTAGGGAAGAAAATCACAGCAGTGTTGTTGTGGAGAGAATGTCAGCCTGGAGTTTGCCAGAGGAAATGAAAGACATGAAGACTCCCCAGGAAATTTTGGGCAGGATGAAGTAATCTAATTGCTTTTTGGAAAAAGAGTTAGGGAAGAAAATCACCACAGCAGTGTTGTTGTGGAGAGAATGTCAGCCTGGAGTTTGCCAGAGGAAATGAAAGACATGAAGACTCCCCAGGAAACAAAGTGCTTTTACACTGAACACAGCCAGAGTAGGTCACCGATAAACCAAATTAAGATGTATAATTTAGTGTGTAGCTCCTGCAAAGCCACTGCATTGGAGTCAAAATAGAATGAGGCAGTGCTGCTCGAAATAGTCCTGTGAACTTAGCGTGGAATTGTAGTGCTGGTGTATTTAACCCCCCTCTGTTTTGCTTTCTTTCTTTTTTTTTTTTCCTCTCTAAGACTTATAGTCCTTTTTCTTCTGGTTTCTCAGATGGAAAGTATGTGTGATGATTCAGCACTGCACTCTGACTTTCTAATGGATTGTCACCGAAAAGAGTTTGCCCTGCTCTTAAGTCTTCTTTTGATGTGATACACACTAGAGGGTTGAAGTTGAAGCTCATTTGCTTTGGCAGATATTTTCCTTTTTCAAAGAGGGGTACTTTTTTTAGTTTCTTAGTCATCTAGTAGATGACACCAAATAATATTTTGAATTATTGGATTGGAAACTTAGAGGTTAAATTTCTCATTCCACAAAGGAGAGTAAATCTGAAGGGAGAAAGTGCACTTGATATATTTATCCAGATACAGACACTGGCGGAGATGTCAGGGATGCTAGGCTGTGGGCTGGATCCTAACAGTCTTTTCTTTGGTTGGGAGAAAGGAATTTGGGAAGAATCATGAATAATTATTCCATGCTTAAGTGGCAACTCTATATAGATATTCATTGATGATAGCGGAGCGTGCGTAGGACAAATGTTTTGATAAAAATAATTTCAAACTATGCAACAGAGTGGGGAGATAAGTGAATTTGAAATAGGTTTATTTGTGTTTCTTTGAAGTAATTTATCTTAAAATGTTTGGGCTTTGGATGTCCAAAATTGTAGCAAAGCTAATTCTAAAACTAACACTAGGACAAAAAACATGAAATAGTCTTTTTCTTTCATAAATTTCTTCTAAGATGCCCTGTGGTAACAAAATTTAGGCAAATTTGATTGTTTTTGTATTGTCTTCGTGTTACTGATATATCCATACCCATGCTTTTAATTCTTCAGAGGAGAAACTTATTTTCAAGTGAATCTACCTTATAATTAAAATAATTCACTCTACTTCCTAATCCCTATCTTTCAATGCAGGTAATGTCTTTTGCTTGAAAATTTTTGTTAAATGATAAGGTCTAGAGTGAAAGGTACTAAGTGTACTTTCCCTACTTGCTTATATGACCATTAGAAACTCAGAAGTTATGAACACATGTCATGAAGCAGACTTCCTGTACCTGGATTTAGACCACCAGAACCTGGTAGGAATTTTATCTTGGAAGCAGAGTACAACTCTGCAACCTTTTTCAATTTTTTTTTTACTTTAGATTTCCAAGAATAGGACACTTTTTTGTTCATGAGGACTTATTTTTGCTGTATATGCTGCCCCAAATCACGTGGCATATAAGAAGTTGGACTATTGAACCTTCAATTCTTTAACTGAAAAATATGGGGAATTGTCTTACTGCCCATTTCTTTCTCAGCCTTCTTTAAAGTCTTTTTTTTTTCTTGGAACATTTCTATTATAGTTGCTTTAAATCTTTGTCAGATAATTTTGACATCTGTGTCATCTCAGAGTTGGCATCTGTTGATTGATTTTCCCATGTGAGTTGATTTTTCCTGGTTCTTTGTATGCTGAGTAATTTTGGATTATATCCTGAACATTTTGAATATTATAAAACTCTGGGTCTCGTTTTTCTTTTGGCAAGCAGTCAGCCTGGTTTGGTTTGGGCCACAAGTTCCAAAAAGCCTTCTGTTGGTTGTGATTTTAATGTCAGTTCCATTTTTAAAGCTTTTGCATGGTTCTTTGGGTCTGTCCCATGTATGTGCCACCTTGTAGCCAGTATAAGCCCTTGGAAATAGTCAGTCTCATAGTTTGTTTTTCAAAGTCCTTTCTGTGCTGCTTAAGATCAGATCTACACATTAACAGCTTTGGGAGTGAATTCAGGAGTCCATAAACAACTTTATGAGGTCACTTTCTAAGCTCCTCCTCCTCCACAATCTCTCCCATACTTGGGGCTCTCTGCCGCTCTGATTTCAACTCACTAGCTAGAAAGCTGGGACTTTACCCCATCTGCTGCAAACTTCCTAAAACTGTGCCCACATCTTGAACCAACAAGGGACAGACCAGAGAGAGGAAAAAAGGAATGGGGGTTTGTGCCACTATCTTGGGATTATAATTCCTCTGGTCAAAGAGGAATGTTCTTCAGAGTTTTAGGTGCCAACAGGCTCATACTGCTGCTGTCATTGACAGGAGACTCCTGATTCTGAACTAGAGGGATTTTCCTGTAGCCTTCTCTGTTTGTGCTGATACTCACTTATGTGTTTCAGGCTTATTTGAGTCCAGGCTGGGGGACTACTGGAGGAAAAAATTGGGAAACTTAACTGCTTTACACTTGAGTGATACTTCAAAGTCTGGTCTCCCTCATGAATCTGCCTGCTACTAATTTGCTTTCTAGAGTATTCGATAGCTGCTCCATGCATTCTGTATAGTTTATTATTATTATTATTATCATTATTATCATTATTATTATTATTCAGCTGCATTCAGTGGGAGAGATAAGATGGAGTGTACTTACTTTATTTCACCTGTAGTTAAAACTCCTCATATATTGTATTATTCCTTCTAATGTATAATTCTAGTCTAGATATCTTTCCTGATCTCTAGCCCTTTGCATCTGGCAGTTTCCTGGACATGTATTCTTGATACCTCAAATTCTATATTCCCAAAACTGAATTCATCATCTTCCCCTGAAGCCTATTCTTCCTACATTACATATTTTTGTGAATGGCACTATAGTCTACCCAGTCACCTAAATCTAGAATTATGGAAATAAATTCTTTTCCGTCACACATACCCAGTCAATCACTAGGTCCTATCAATTCCGTCTTCTCCATCTACATTGCCACTGCTCTGGTTCTGGCCACCAGCACTTTTCTGGAATACTGAAAGGCCTTTCCAAATGTGTTATACCTCTACTTTCACTCCCTACTGGTCCAGTCTCCACTGTGCTTCTGGAATGATCTTTCTATAATACTAATCTAAATAAGTAACATTTTGCTTAGGATTCTTCAATGGATCCCCATGGATCCTGGGATATTCAAGCTCCTTAGCCTGTGTTCAGTACAGAGTCTGTTACCACACTTCTGGATCCCAGGGCCCAAACCTGAGGAATTATAGTCCCAAGAGCATAGGACAAACTCCCATTGCTTTTTTTCTTTGTTTGTTCTGCTCTTCCTTGGTTCCAGACAGGTATACCACAGTGTGGTAGGAGCACTCTCTTTATATATATACATGTATATATATATTTAAATTTATCAATAAGCAACGTAGTTGATTTTTGAGTCCCTTTACCAATTCCTCTTTCCCCCCTCCCATTCCCCCCTCCTTCCCATCAACATCATATCTGTTCACCTGTCTTAACAAGTTCAAGGAGTTCTTGTGATTATTGTGTCTTCTTCCCTGCCCGCCCCCCCTCCATGGTTTGTTTGTATTTTTATTTATTTATTTATTTTTAGCTCCCACAAATAAGTGAGAACATGTGGTATTTCTCTTTCTGTGCCTGATTTATTTCACTTAATATAATTTTTTCTAAGTCCATCCATGTTGCTGTGAATGGTAGCATTTCATTCTTTTTTATAGCAGAGTAATCCATTGTGTAGATATATCACATTTTATTTATCCACTCTTCTGATGATGGACATTTGGGCTGGTTCCAACTCTTGGCTATTGTAAATAGAGAGTACTCTATATTGAAGTTTCTGTGCAGACAAGACAATAATGTGAAGTGATTTTTTTTCATAATAGTACCTTCATGCCTTGCGTTGCAGCTTTATTGCTGTAAAATCCAGTGTTATAATTTCCTAAACCTTGATTTGAGTATCCCAACTCTGACTAATACACAGAATATTAACAATGACATTTTCTTCATTTATATAACCAAGATTTATAAAGACCAGGAGAAAATAAAGTGCTTAACACTATAATAGACACCATATGTCTGTAATCCTCATAAAGGATATAGCCATTTTTATGAGACCAATTAAGTCACTTAATTTCTGAATTAGAATCTTCATTGGGGGCCGGCCCAGTGGCGCACTGGAGAGTGCGGCGATTGGGAGTGTGGCGGCGCTCCCGCAGAGGGTTCGGATCCCATGTGGAGACCGGTTCCTGCTCACTGGCTGAGCGCGGTGTGGGCGCAACACCGAGGGTTGCGATCCCGGTACCGATCAGTAAAAAAGACAAAAAGGAAAAAAAAACAAAGAATCTTCATTGGGTTCTACTTGACAAGTATAGGTGGTTTTTACTTCCACACACAATGAATTTCTGGTGCACTTTTTCTAGATTATGCTGTTTAAGGGATAACCTTATATAGCAGCATTTTAGCTGACCAATAAGCTGAAACTATGCAATGAGTGGAAAAAGTAGCAATATGTAAAAAAGAATGAAACTCTGCCATTAGCAGCAACATGGGTGAGCTTGTCGAAAATTATGTTAGTGAAATAAGCAGGCACAGAAAGAGACATAGGTCCTCACTCATAAAGTGGGAGGAAAGAGAGAAAAAGACAGAAAGAAATAAAGAAAGCAATAAAACGTTGAACTTTCAGAAGGAGAGAACAGACCTATAGTTTGTTACTAGAGGTGGAAAAGGGGGAGCAGGAGGGGAGTTAGGGAGTAATTGGGTAAGGGACACAAAAATAATTATGGTTTGTAATGATGAATAATACATATTGATTTGATCATCACATACTGTACACAGACACTGATAATCAACTCTATACCCCATAAATATGTAGAATCAAAAATAAATAAATAAATGTAAAAATAATAATAGTAAAATAAATAAAAATAAAAGTAGCAAAATGTGAGACATTGTTGAAGAAATTATGTCACACCAAGTTAGCAATGTAAAGGACCTCTTCTATTCAAATGACCTGGAAAACCAATTCATTGGTAGAAGGCAGTAGATGAGGAGCAACAGCCCCTGTGAAGCGATGGCTCGAGGCAGGACTCGGTGTGAAACTTGCTTCTGAGCTGTATCCCCTTAGGCAAGCTCCTTGATCTCCCTGCATTTCAGTTTCCTCACCTGTAAAATGGAGATATGCTGATTAAATGAGATAACTAAATGAAAGTATGTGTGTATATGTGCTCAATATATAAGAATTCTCTCTCATAGGGAATGGGCTTTTATAATAGGCAATTGTATTCCTATTTGAAATTTACAGCGTGAACTTTGTGTTGCTACTTTGGACAGCTTCTGAAAATTTTTAACTCTACTCCTCCCTCCACATGACACCCTTCTGCTAATCCAGGAAAACTGAGGAGGTAAAGGGAGCTAGAGGAGAATAACGCTTGAAGACAGAGGAGGGTATCCCATCTTTCCTCAGGTCAGAAGAGCACTGCTGCTGCTTCCCTTCAGCTTTTCTGAGAATTCATCAATTGAACTCCTGATGCTTAGGGCTCAGTATCGTGCACACTGGCTATTAATAGCTCTGCAATTACATTGATCCCTGATTGTTGTAAATCACGCAATAAAAGACCACCTCACAAGTGAGTTCTTGGATGTGTCCAGAGAGTTTGTACCAGTAATTATGGCGTATCTATACACATGTTTGTCTATAGGAAATGCCAGCACTGAACATTTTAGGAAGATTTTCAAAATATGACTAGTTGAATGAGAATAGTCTTATGTACAGTTCTGGAAGAGGCAAGACCTGGTCTGGCCTGCCTCCCATCTTTTCTGTGATTCTTCTCTTCAAGTCCTTCTAACCTTTTCTGTGAGTACTCTGAGTCCTTCTGGCACTTCTGGGTTGACCAGATGTCTGCATTTTTTACCTTCATTTTCTTAGGCTGAAATTTATAGTTCCCAAAACACTCCTTTGCTCTTCTATACCCTATGGTTTGATCCCTAGTTAAAATAGTCTCCATTATCTATAGGTACAACACCATGGTTTTGACTTTCACTATTTTTACAATATTACTCTGCAAAAGAAATTGTAGCAAAGAAAATTATAGAAGGTAAAGCAACAGGTCTCTAGCAAGGGGTGGTGGAAGAGGCTGAATCTAAGAATTTAAGGCTATAACTGGGTATGTGATTCCTGTTACTCTCAGGGAAGGGAAGAAGAAAGGCTTGCTTATATTATGGAAGCCCTAAGTTACTATTAATGTAGCACTGACCTCTGAGACATGGGTTCTGGTCTCAGCTGGGTGCAGACTGATTGAAAGATTTTGGAACTAGGGTTTAGAGGCATGATAAAGAGCATCTGTATTCCTCAAGAAGTTTCTGTTACAAAATTCTTCCTCGTTTTCTCTCCCTCCACTCAAAATATACTTTTATGTATCTTTTTTTTTTTTTTGTCCCTTTTTGTCTTTTTTACTGACTGGTAACGGGATCGCAACCCTCGGTGTTGCGCCCGCACCGCGCTCAGCCAGTGAGCGGGAACCAGTCTCCACATGGGATCCGAACCCTCGGCGGGAGCGCCGCTGCACTCCCAAGTGGCACACTCTCCAGTGCGCCACCCGGCCGGCCCTATGTATCTTTTTCCTGTTCAGAAGAGGCGGGAGCGCCGCCGCACTCCCAAGTGGCACACTCTCCAGTGCGCCACCGGGCCGGCCCTATGTATCTTTTTCCTGTTCAGAAGCAGTTAGAAAAAAAGCCTGAGGAAAATAATTCACTAAAGTTATCGATGGTTAATAAATGGTTGTGTTATCATTCTCAGAAGAGTTTCTTTAAGCAAGGAAGACTTGAAGACTGGGCAATATCTTAATTTAAGAAATGAAATATTGTAATATAGAACTGTAAGCCCCGTGTTTTTGTTTTGCTGTGTTAGACACAGAGATATTTTTGAGATCCCTCAAGTCACACAAAGAAGTAGGCACCTTCACTACTTATGTGACATTTTAGCCACTTTTATGGTGAAGTCATTGAAAATCCATACAGGGCCAGAAGTGGCTTACAGAATTTTGCTCTTCCTCTGCTGTTCCACTTGTCCTCAAATGGGCAACAAGAATAAAAAGGAAATGAATTAAAACAAAACAAAAAGTTAAGACTCCTAAGTTACTTATTTAAATTTAAAATTTTTAAATTTAAATTTTCACCTGTAACTCCAAATTTTTGGCTTAAAACTTTTCCTCACACTGTGCATTAAGTTAAATAGGTAATTAATCTCAAATCTTAGAGGGTGCTTTGTGGAGGGTAAAAAGGCTTGACTCATCTTTGCAAAGTAATATTCTAAACATAAGTTATTAAAACAGCTATGTTTTCTAAGGATTTCAAAGCCCCCTTTCCTCAGGATTTCTGGGAGTTTAGATAGCTCTGTTTTATAGAAGAACTTAAACTGAAGCCTAGAGAAGTTGAGAGACCTAATCTAGGCTATACAGTGAGTCCTCACATGGGGAAAGAGGACTTTTGTCCTAGGGCTAAGATCAGAGCACTGTCTCATCTCTCAGCTGTAGAAAGGCTTTTCTGGTCAAGGGTGGGGTGGGCGTAGGGAAGAGGTTGCAGTCAGGCTGTTGGCTGATGCTTTGAGTTGTTGAGGTTGGCCAGAGAAGAAGTCATGGTTATTCTTTGATTTATGTTGGTGTGTGATTTATGCACTCTGCTAGACGAGCTGCTTTCTTCTCTGTTCCTCTAACAGGCAGTCTTATTGCTGGAGATGACTGTCAGCTGCTTTCCCTGCACAGCCACCATCACATGCCTCACCACTGGAGCCTGGGAAGCCTGACCACAGACCGGCATCTCCAAGGCATGAATAATTAGGTAGGCATAATGGAAGGCACTCACTGCACCCTCCAATTGCAAAAGCCTGTTACCGAACTCTGCTACATCAGCTTCTATCTTCCAAGAGGGGAAGTCAGAGGATTTTCATACAAGGGCACCGTAACTCTAGACCGATCCAATAAAGGTTTTCATAACTGCTACCAAGTCAGGGAGGGGCCAGACATCATCAGCCTCAGCCAGCAGCCAGACGAACATCCAGGCGACATATTTTTCAAGCAGACTCCCACAAAAGACATTCTAACTGAGCTGTACAAACTCACAGCAGAGAGGGAGAGACTGCTGGCCAATCTGCTGAGCTCAGACCACATCCTGGGGATTGCGATGGGGAATCAGGAGGGCAAGCTGCTGGAGCTGTCGGTGAGCCTGGCCCCTGAGGATGACTGTTTCCAGGGTGCTGGCAGCTGGTGGGGGGAGCTCCCTGTGGGCTCTCTCAATAAGAGGAGCACCCACGGGAACAAAAAGCCCCGGAGGTCTGGAGGAAGGAGAGAGAGCTTTGCGGCACAGAAGAGGACAAGAAGGAAAGAGTGTGGGGGCCAGGAGTCAGCTCCTCAGATGGGGAAGGACCAGATCTATTCCAGCAACTCCCTTCCTCTTTCTCGAACAAGGCCTAATCTTCAGCTCCTAGAGGAAAGAGGAAACTTGCTCCCAAATGGGGCACTTACCTCTGCCCTGAAGAGGAGAGAGAGCTGCCCTCCAGATATCCTCAGGATCCTGGATGCAGATGTTGGCTTTGGGAGCTTTGGGACAGCCTTCAAGGACACTGGGCTTGAAAGAGAAGAGCTGCCCCCTGACTACAGCTCCACAGAGTCAGGAGATGATGGTGTCCGCGGGCTGCTGAGGAGGCCTTGCGGGCTGGGTTTGCCAGAAAGTCAGCAGGACCCTGAGAAGCATCCAGAGGCAAAGAGGGACAGGATGGAGAAGTCAGCTGGGCCTGTTTCCAAAGTGGTGGCCAAAGTCCAGGACTTGGCTGCTCAGGTGCAAAGAGTAGTTAAAACGCATCCTGAGGGTGAGGAAAGGATTGCCATTTGCCCAGCAGCCCAAGCTGAGTTTATACCCAAAGCAGACTTGCTCAGCCTCCCAGGACCTGAGGCTGGGGCTCATGGCTCCAGGCAGGGCAAGGAGCAGCAAGGGGACAGGTCACTGCAGCTGGCGGCTAGAGAAAGCACCTCCATTTCTGGTACACCACCCTGTGCTGAGGGGGCTGTGAACAAGGTCCTACTGAAGGTGATAGAGAGTGAGAAGCTAGATGAAGCTCCTGAGGGGAAAAGGCTGGGATTCCCCATCAGCACGCAAGCCACCCACACTCTCCCAGAAACCAGATGCAAGAGGACAACCAGGCTGCCTCTGAGTGGCCGCAAAGCCTTGTTTCTGGATCTGGTCCACAGTGCAGGTCCCGACTCCTCACAACCCAGAGGAGATGAGAAGAGGCCGTTGCCCCCAGCACCAGCAGCTCTCAGCGTGGTGTTTAATAATTCATCCCCTCAGTCCGGCACACATAAATGGATGTCACCTGTTCCCTCTCCTCTGTCTCCAAGGCTCCCTAGCCCTCAGCAGCATCACAGGATCCTCCGACTCCCTCCGCTGCCTGGTGAGAGGGAAGCTGCTTTTAATGACTCTCCTTGTAGAAAAAGCAGTGTCTTCTCTGGGTCTCCCTCTGCTGACACCTTGGAGCCACCATCCTCTGCGAAGGTCACGGAGACCAAACGAACCAGCCCGGCCT
>NW_007731936.1:174507-176370 GCF_000696425.1 Galeopterus variegatus
ACTCCTCACAACCCAGAGGAGATGAGAAGAGGCCGTTGCCCCCAGCACCAGCAGCTCTCAGCGTGGTGTTTAATAATTCATCCCCTCAGTCTGGCACACATAAATGGATGTCACCTGTTCTCTCTCCTCTGTCTCCAAGGCTCCTTAGCCCTCAGCAGCATCACAGGATCCTCCGACTCCCTCCGCTGCCTGGTGAGAGGGAAGCTGCTTTTAATGACTCTCCTTGTAGAAAAAGCAGTGTCTTCTCTGGGTCTCCCTCTGCTGACACCTTGGAGCCACCATCCTCTGCGAAGGTCACGGAGACCAAACGAACCAGCCCGGCCTCCCTCAGAGCAGGCCAACCTCGGTTGGTGCCTGGGGAAACTTTGGAAAAGAGCTTGGAGCCAGGGAAGACCACAGCTTGGCCCCAGCACCAGTCATCTCCAGGTTAGTTCCTGTTTAAGATGCTTTAAATCTGTTCCTGGGAGATTCAAGAACTATCAATCTGCTTGTGCTATTCAGAGACTGGCTAGTTAATGATGGACCAAAATTCCCAGGCCTGTTAGTTCACCTTGTAGCAAGAAAACTGGGAGTGGTACGGGGAGGGCATGGAGATGGTGAGGTTGATGTTGGCTGAGTGGCTCAGAGATGTAGTTGCTTCTAGAAATAATACTTTGCAAATATCTTTTCTTTTTTTTTTTTGAAACACTCTGCTGCTGACCTCCACTGTTACTTAACACAGGGACTCTCAAAAGAAACAGGACCAGGCAGAGAGGATTAGTAACTGGTTCCTGCCTTTGAAGCCAGCACTGGGTAATTGGCCCCTTGAGCTAAATTCTGCTGTTCATGCTGCTCGAGTCATTCTAGGGATTCTCTAAACAGCAATGCAAAAGCACGCTGTGTCTTCGCTCATCTGTCCGCTGTAGTCAGAGGTTTTTGGTTTTTTTAGTAATTGCCTTTATAAGTGCCATTATTTTATGACAAAAACATTTTTTATGAGAAAAGGGATGAATTCAGTCTAACTTGAAAAAACTTGGTTCGGATTTTCTTTTTTCATTCTTTTTTTAAATTCCCCAAACAAGCACGAAGTAACTTTGTTCTGAAGTTATGTTTTATTTGTGGGTTACTACTGTTACTGGTATAACATCATTTCTTATGCAAAAGGTGCTAAAGAGATCATCTGACTTACATGCTTAATGTGACTTAAAATTTCACATGAAAATAATTTTGTGGGTTCAATAAGACTAAAAAAGACAGTGTGTAAGAAGTGTCACTCCTGTATTCATTACATTGTCCAAGCCAGTGTGGCCATATGCTCTTACCATTGTATAGGTAATGTGTTCTTTTTCAGCAGTCCTTTAACAGCATATGGTCAATGCTTTGTCTAGGGAATATCTCATAATATTATACACGGTCTCTTAAAGGTTAAAGGGAACATCATGAGCAATTTTTGAGATAAAAATATCTCTTGAAGGAAGAGGAGTTTCTTTGTGTTCATTTTGAACTTGTGACATTTTATAAATTTCTCTAAATCATTGATCCAGGGAGTGGTTCTTTAAAAATGTGGTAAATGCTTTTCATCTTGTTTCTGCAATGCACTGATGTTAGTTTGGTAAGACTTGTTACTTTTATAACCAATCTGCCTCACCAGGAAATTTGTAGGATTGCAGATTTTATATCATGTATCAGAACCCTAGTGATGAAAATTCTTTCTCCTTATGGATGCAGAAGACTTGGAAATACTTAGCAAGGAAGCTCTCTGAAATTATTAGGTAAGAGACTTCTGGAGACATGGTGTGGAATAGCTGCCTTAATTGCAAAGATTCTTTTTTAGAAATCACACCAAATTCTAGGATTGTAAATGCTCTTCATCCAGAAACTGTG
>NW_007731936.1:177744-178908 GCF_000696425.1 Galeopterus variegatus
TCATAATCATTCCCTTTACTTTGGCCTCTTCCTTCCATTAGGATCTTCAGTGGCACTTTCAAGAGCCAGTCATAAGAATCATAGAAATTCCTTGCCAGGGAGATCTCCTATGCTTCTAACCTTATAAAAACAGGGAGGGGTTAGAAAGAGAAAGGAGAGTAGAAGTGGAAAAGACCTTTTTACCTGGCCTGGACAACTTTGCTTATGCAGTGACCTTTCCCCAGGATATGCAGACATTGTCTCTTGGCATTTTTTATTTTATTATTTTGTATTTTCTTGGCAGCTGGCTGGTACGGAGACCTGAACCTGTGACCTTGGTGTTATAAGGTTGTGCTCTAACCTGCTGAGCAGCCAGCCCCAAACATTATCTCTTGTTGGCTCTTCTCAGAAAGGCATGAGGGAGAGAGATCTCCATATAGTATGTTTGATCTGTATCCCATGTTCCTGTCCCTTTTCCACTCTTTACTTTCCCTTTCCTGTAGCCATGAGTCCTCTTTATATTCTGGAGCCTTCAGTGACTTCTGTAGCTGGTGGGCCCATACATGGAGAATTTTCCTGCTTCCAGCTGCCTTTGTCTTTCACCTCATTTCTCCTCTCACCCAATCCCAGCAGAGGCTTCAGTCATCAGCAGCCCAGACGGAGGGGTGAATAATTCATTTACCATCACCGTACAGTGGTCCTTTATCTGAATATAACTCCCACCTTGCTCTCATGTTAGCCATTAACCAGGTTGAGTTTATGGTCTGTGAACATTTATTTCCTGTGAAAATAACATCTAGGTATTTTATTAAAGTGATGTGATTAAGATTATTGAAAGCTCTCATTACCTGCTCAAGTAAGAGATTAAGTCTGGCAAAAGTAATCAGATGTGTTTCCGGTTGGAAGCCTCTTTAGTGTTTCGGGCAAGTAGTAATTCCCAGAAAACAGTGAAATCTGTTTCTCCTTCTCACAAGACCAAGCAGTTAAAGCCGACATTACCATGCACACGAGACGTAGCATAAGGTATCACAGAGGCTATTGATCCACCTTCTATTGGCTTTATAATTTTCCTAACTCTTCATTCCAAGGGCTCTGTATGGGAATTTCTTATCTGGTGGTGATATGACCAAATAGAGAATATACTGATAACGAATGGTGGCTTCTCATGGTTTCTCCCATGCCCAA
>NW_007731936.1:179571-181439 GCF_000696425.1 Galeopterus variegatus
GACCAAATAGAGAATATACTGATAACGAATGGTGGCTTCTCATGGTTTCTCCCATGCCCAACCTTGGAATTGGTTTTACAGTATTTTATTTTGATGACGGAGACTGCTGTAGAATGTTCTCAACCCTTCGTGGAATGCGATATTTCCTCAAACCTTGAGGGACTCTAGTTGTGCTAACCTGCAAAGTTGTGTCCTTGGGGCTTGGTGCTGGGATTCCTTTCTGTTTTGTTCCCTTTCATTTACCTTTGACCCAAAATAGACCCTTTTAATGCCAGAAGAACCACATGGAACTTGGCTCACCGTACTCAGGAAATGCCCAGTGCCTTAGTATGCTCTTGAGTGATCTCATGATCTTTTTTCTTTGATTGAAGTCACTGAGGTGGTGATGGAATCATATGCCCTGGGCATAGTTCTTGATATTGAGAATCATTTGATCAATTCTTGTGCTCATCGAAAGATGTAATTAATGTCAGCTGATTAAGGGTTGAGAGGCATATGTGTAATAGATTTTATTATATCTAATGCTACTGTCAAAGCTTTGATTTCTCTCTGGGCGTACATTATAGGGAGTAGATATAAATTCTTCCCATATTAATATTGAGGTTTGATGCAGTTCCAATAAGATTATAAAGACACTTCGCAACATTTATGGATATGTGCAGTCAAAATAAGATTACTACAGAAAGTATGAAGTACCTAGAAAATTGTAATTAATGTTAAGTGAGAAGGTAGAATCCAGAAATTGTGTATACCATATTATACCCATATAATACAAATACAAGAATTACATTGACAGGGAGTATGTTGCTGTGCATTTTTCAGGATGTAATGGGGTCATAACTAAAACTATACATAACTATGACCTAGCAATCCAACTTTTAGGAACTTATATTATATGAATATATGTACCTATAAAAATATATGCATAAGGGTGTTCATACATGAATCAATTAGAAGTGCTTGTGATACAGCTTTCAGTCCATGGATTCAAAAAAATTATTATTTCATTTTTAAAAAACAAAACTCTTATATTTAACAATGATTGATATCACATTATGCCTGCTTGCTTTTTGTGAAAAGCACAAAGAGAATTTTAAAATATCTCCCCCAATTATCACAAATTAAGAATAGCTAATTAGCACAATAACTATGAAATAAGTTTTCTACCAATGAACACTTTATATTTTGAGGTCAGTTTCCCTATAAAATAGACGATGAGTTTTTCTCTCATTCAAGTTTTATTTTTCAAGGGGAATATGTTTCAAGGGCCAGGACCATGGCTAAGATCTGATGTTTTAAAATCCCAAACCAGCTCTACACATGTGAATTTTTTCCCAGATTAAGGTTGAATTGTGCTTTGAGGATAACACCTTCTACTGAATTGTTTTTCATTTGTTTCTTTTCTATTCTTGGATTCAGGCCACAAGAATTAAAGCAAGGGTGGCAGTCAGTGGCCTTAGGCTATGCACAGCCATCTAAAGTAATCCCAGAGACATATAGAAGTGGAAGAATGACTACCACAATTAAAAGTAATAGCCACTGAAAAGTCTAAAGGAGAAAACTTTAAAAAAATAAATATTAAATTTGGAAGAAAAACTTATTGGATATGTTTGTTCACATAACTCAAGCATTCTGCCTCATAGCATCATTGGTTGGGGCATAAAACACAGACAAACTTTTAAGGTTATAACTGGATTATAAGCGTTTATCAGATTGATAAAGCAAAGTACCAAATACTGAAAGTGTATGTTTTGTTTTATTCCTAATGGACTCTTCTGGGAAAGCGTGCTTTATTGAAACAGCAGACACCACTCTAGCCACCCATCTCTCTTCCTGATGATAACTGTTACCAGGTAAATGACTATTAC
>NW_007731936.1:182336-183879 GCF_000696425.1 Galeopterus variegatus
ACAAACTTTTAAGGTTATAACTGGATTATAAGCGTTTATCAGATTGATAAAGCAAAGTACCAAATACTGAAAGTGTATGTTTTGTTTTATTCCTAATGGACTCTTCTGGGAAAGCGTTCTTTATTGAAACAGCAGAAACCACTCTAGCCACCCATCTCTCTTCCTGATGATAACTGTTACCAGGTAAATGACTATTACAGCCTGTGTCACTGCATCTACTTTCTGATTACTTACATGGAGAGTAACTTCTGTTAGATAATTCTTAAATGGAAACCAAACCCTATTTAATGCACATTTGTGGCCCCCAGGCTGTGATATTAGGCCATACCACTCCCCTTAGAGTTCCTCCGTGTGTTCTGGAAGCTCAGCCTTCTGTCATAGCAGGTTCTGAAGTTTCCTCCCTCCCGTAGAAGGCTCTGGGAGTTTTTTTCACAATTACAGATTGTTCTATACATTAAACCAGATGCTTTCTGTAAGGCCCAGAACTAGAAATTAGATCAGAATTGGAACTCAGACATGTATAGGATGTGGACAGACACTTGGGGTCCTTGATGGATGTTGGATAACAGGGAGGAACAATGAACAACCGAAGGAAAAGTACCACGAGAGAAGAACAAGTCTGTGCACAAACCTCATCCTCCTAGGCGTGCTCCTGCACTCTAGGGAGAAGGGGCTTTGGCACAAAGGGGAGGAAGAACTTTGTCATTAGAAGCCCACAAGTTTTGCAGTTTGGAAAAGCTGTTCAAGAGAAGCAGAAACTTTCTTGCTTCCCAGAGAGAGAGAAAAGCCCCAGCACCCAAGGATAGCAGACTGACCAAGCAACAGAGCAGAAAAGAGAGAAAGGAGCAGTAGGCTCCCAAACACCAAAACTTTGTGGGGCCCCTGGGAGACATATCTGGGGAGGAAGAGCCTGAAAAAAGACTGGACTTCATGCTAAGCAAGTGAGTGAGGGCTTCAAACATGGATATTCAGATTTTTGTAGTTCATGCAATATAATTTTATTCACAATTAGGTGGTAAGTTGGGTCGTGTAGGTTTCACATATTTTTTCTTAAAATGTTATGATTTTTTTGTTTGTTTGTTTTAAACCTAAGTTAAAGTTTTGAGTTTGAGTTTTGTATTTGGAGGGAGAGCCCAAAATCAGTCCTGGGACTGATTAAAGTTGTTGGTTTCTGGGTTGCCCCAGAGGAATTGTGGAGAGAGTAAATTTATGTGCAGCTTGAACCTCAGCTGTATTCGCCCTGGGAGTCAGACATGTCTAGGCATGTCTAGATAATTAGGCAGTCAGACCTGTCAAAAGTATTTTGCCTGAGTGTTTGGTGGATCATCATCCTAAGGAAAGCAAGGATTTGAGGCACATCGAGGATGCCAGCTTCAGCAGAGAGAGACCACACTGAAAATAGCATGATGTGTGTCTTCCAGATTTTCTGCTGACCCAGCCCCATAGACTCATGCCTGGATAGAGGACTGTTAAAAAAAAAAAAAGTGTGAAAATGTTACTAGCATTACAGAATGTACAAACTTGTGGATGCATAGTCCCGACT
>NW_007731936.1:184334-187097 GCF_000696425.1 Galeopterus variegatus
TCCACTGACTGCAGTTGCTGAAAGGAATAATATCAAATTCATAGAGTTCCTTTAAGAGTGAAATGAAATAATATCAATGAAAATACTTCATAAATCCTTAGAAAATGTTAGCTTTATTATAATTACTGATCATTTTTGGTTCATTGGGCCAGAAAGGATTTTAATAACTCACTCTTTTTGGTATTTTCCAGTGATGAAATGATGCTACTAATAATAGCTCACAACCAATTGTTCATGTCAATTTCTTGATTTGTTCCTGATTAAAGCTGCTATATTTCCTTGTTTTTAGGCACTTACTTATATAGCATCTTTATTGGTCTCTTATTGTTTCATGTTGGTTAATATTGTATTTTCCACCTAATTTGTAAAAACCTTGAGAGCAAGGATCATATATGATACCTTTGATGCACTCCCCACAGAGTCTAGTCAATAGCCCTTTTTTTTTTGTCCTTTTTTTGAGACCGGCCGCACCGTGCTCAGCCAGTGAGCGCACCGGCTAGTCCTATATAGGATCCGAACCCGCGGCGGGAGCGTCACTGTGCTCCCAGCGCCGCACTCTCCTGAGTGCGCCACGGGGTCGGCCTCCTCAATAGCCTTTTAATATAATCAGGGTTTTAAAATTTTTACATTAAATTAAGTCATAAAGAAATTGGAATTGATAATGTCATTTCAATATGAAATCATAAACTAAAGGACGAAATAACAAAAGAAAAGAAAAACAAAGGTCCCCTTTTTCCCTACCAATTATTTTTGAACCACCTGAAGTCACATTTTCTCTTCACAAAGCTTTCTCAGTTTCTGCAACTAACAGTAATCATTATCTGCATTGTATCACACATTAATATATATTTTTCATAATATTCTCTCATTGTTGCATGTGCTAATCCTGAGTTCCTATCAAGCTTTTGAATGTAGGACTCTATCTTGTACTTTAGATGGATGATTTGCACTTCCTTGAATAGCAAGTAGGTCAATATGTACTGAATCAAAATAATTTTTTTTGATTTTTGACTTTAATTAAAAACAACCTTCCAATTTTTAGTGACAAGACAGTGACTGTAAGTGAAAGATAGCCCTTAGGAATAGTCGGACAGAATGGTTGGAAATTCCTGCAGCTGATGTGGCACCCAGCAGAGTAAAACAGGTTTGCCCCTGCCGTGCTCTCCGTGTCCCATCTTCATCTGGAACCTGCTTCTGCTGGTGATAGAACACATCAGAACTGAAACGGATGTTTATTTATTTTCACTTTTTAAGAAAGGTCTCAAAGAAAGCAATGGTGTCACATTTGTTATATACGTGGAATAAGTTTCAGTAACTGACACATGGCATGTATTCAATAAGTGTTTTCTTGAATGAATGAATAAATGGATAGATGAATAATGAGAGAACTTGGTCTGCACACTGGTAACAGAGACAATTTTTTCCCATTTATCCTATGTTAATAGAATGAAACTGGTTTCATGCCGTATTTTGTGATTACATCAATGTTAGATGCTATTACTAACCCTGTTTTGCCAGATAATGCTTTTGTTTTTGTTTTTGTTTTTTTTACCTGAAAACGATCAATCTCTGCATGAGTTTGGGAATCTTAGTGTACTCAGAAGACAGGATCAAAATTAAGTGAAACTTGGGTACTCAAAGCCAAGTCTTTGTGAACAAAGAAACTGCTCTTTTAATTGGAATAACTTTACAATATGATCAACTTTACTAGAACAGACCTTTTTAAATTTTAAAATAAGACAACTTTTCTGTCAAAGCCAGTCACTGAGGGTTAGTCAAGCGATCAAAATTGAAATGGAAACCAGAGGTGGCATAACATTTCATGTATTTCACTGGTAACAGATTAACCATGTTGCATTATGCATGATCAAAGGCTGGCACATTTGCACTGAGGTACACTTTATGACCCAAAACGTGAGTGGACTAGAAGGCTGAGCAGGTACCTGTAACTCTTCTAGGATGTGATTCAGGTGGTCCTGCAAAACCCACCTGCTGGGTGCCAAACACTCACCACTGACATTTGCCTTCTATGTGAAAGCACTGTTAGAAAACTTGCATACAATGCAAATCTAAGTTGAGTCCATGTGATTGAGTTCCAAAAGCTATGCACAAAACTCATTATAAGTCATTATATTAATTTGCCTGCAAAGGTCCTGTTATTACCTAGCAAAGCAGGATCCTATGGAGTTTGTTATGGGACAGGTTTCCAGGAGTGGCAGCAGAAGTCAAAGCCAGGAAAGGAATGAGCAGACCTGGATAATGGCATAAGAATATGAGGCTCTGAACCAGTGGGGCAGTGAGAGAGCACTAAGGACCTTAATTACATCTGCAAAATTCCTTCACATTTGCCATAGAGCATAACCCAATTAGGGAAGCCATAGACCATCATATTCACAGGTTCTGCCCTTGCCTGAGGAGAAGGGGTTATTCTGGGCGTGTACACCAGGGGACAGAAATCTTGCGAACTGTCTTAGAATTCTGCCTACCACAGTATCTAGGACTTCCATTCCCTTTCTGGTCTTGTCTTCTGCTGCCACTATCAGAACTCTGTCCCTACCACTTTCCCTAATGTAACCTAGTCTGTGTCCCTAATACATTGTTCTGCATTTCTGGGTAATACTAACCACGGTGTACTGGTGTGATAGCAAGCTAGAGCTGAACGTTTAGTGTGAAATCCCAGCTCTACTACCTACCAGAAGATTGGCAGCTGCCTCGATTCCTCATCTATAGATGGAAATGATAATAGATGGATACTATTTTATA
>NW_007731936.1:187210-197746 GCF_000696425.1 Galeopterus variegatus
TGGGCGTGTACACCAGGGGACAGAAATCTTGCGAACTGTCTTAGAATTCTGCCTACCACAGTATCTAGGACTTCCATTCCCTTTCTGGTCTTGTCTTCTGCTGCCACTATCAGAACTCTGTCCCTACCACTTTCCCTAATGTAACCTAGTCTGTGTCCCTAATACATTGTTCTGCATTTCTGGGTAATACTAACCACGGTGTACTGGTGTGATAGCGAGCTAGAGCTGAACGTTTAGTGTGAAATCCCAGCTCTACTACCTTCCAGAAGATTGGCAGCTGCCTCGATTCCTCATCTATAGATGGAAATGATAATAGATGGATACTATTTTATATATATATATATATATAATTATCTACTTTTATGTCTATAGGTATTATAATAGATATATAATTATATAATAGATATATAATTCATATAGTAGATATATAAATAGGTAATTGTAATTATGGTAGATAATATAGTAACTACTTATGGGTTGTTGTAAGGACTAGCTGATATATTTAAAGGACTTGGCACAGTATCTAAAAATATTTAGATATTATTTTTATTATTTCATGTCTTGATGGTTTTATTCATACATTATTTTTCTACATGAGATAACCTGATAAATTCCCACGCATCATTCAAAATGCTTCCTTACTTTGATTATGCAAAATGTTGGCATTTGCATAGTGTTGGGAAGCTGGGTGAAGAGTATAGGGAACTCTGTATTTTTTAACATTTCCATAAGTCTAAAATTATTTCAAGATAAAAAGTCTTTGGAAAAATTTTAGATGTTATCTTTATTATAAAGCCTTCTCATTCCCCTCATTGCAGAATGAACACTTCTTCCTGTGTATAATCTCATGAAACTTTATGCATGATGTTATCACATTATATCATAATTATTTGTTTACATATTTGTCTAGAATTTGAACGTCACGGAAGCAGAGAGTGTGCTTTATTCATCTTTTCATCTCTAATATATGGTAACACATCTGACAGCTTACAGTATATATTACCTAAATGCTGGCTCAATAGTTGTTGGATGAACTCTTGTTTATTGTGCACAAGGTATTTACCAATGACAGATGAGATGTGATTATAGGATGTGATAAATTGAAAATGGGGTAAGAATTAAAAGGGTCTGTAATTGTCTTGGTATTAATGGTAATAAGGTATAGACTCCAGAATTCTGTGGACTTAACACTAGATGGATTTGATTGGTTCTGCAGCTGAGAGACACAACAAAGTCAAGGATCACTCTGAGGTTCCTGCTCTGAGTGACCAAAAAGACAAATGTCATATTAAAATACGCTGGATCTGTAGCCACTTGAACAGTCATGCTCACATAGTTAATTGATGGATCTGTGTCAAAATGTAGAAGGGTATCATTGGCATGCCACAAAACTCATCACTGCTCTCTGTCCTATTCAGATGTTTTTTTTCCGACATCTTTTTGGCATCTTTAATCAAATTTAGAGGGAAACCGAAATAGACAGAGGTGTTAGATGACAGAATCATAGCTTGCTAAATTCTTCCTAAGCTAAATGGAACAAGTTTAAATCAAGAGGATAATGGAAACATCTTGCATTTAGATTAAAATATCCACTTACAAGGAGAGGACATATGAGACCTCGGTTTCAGTTTTAGTTGACAGCATATTGATTTTGAGCCAGCCGGGTACTGTGGCTGTTGAAAACAAAAAGTCAGGCTATCAGTAATAGATATTCATAACAAGGGAGAAAATGTGCTACTGTACTCTATAGAGCCTGACAGATCTGGAGTTTTGGGTCTAGTTATAGATCCATATTTTTAAGGTGCTATTGATAAATTAGATTACATGTAAGGGACCCAGATGGAAACATATCTGGAGATTATTTCACAGGAAGTCCAATAGGATAGTGAGCCTGAAGACTGGAAGGTGATATGTGACAAAAGTGGTATAGTGGTTGCCCTGTGTGCCACCCAGGTCCCCCTTTCATGACCAAGACTGTCTTCCCTCAGCTGCTAGAGTGTTGCTGGCTGATGGCCTACATCTAAGTCCCTCCCCAAGTACAGCCCCTGCAAAAGGGAGCTGCCTCACCTAAGGCTACACCACCTCCTGGAGGGCAGCCCTGTCCAAAGTGAGAACACGAAAGACCAGCCCCATTGCGTTGTGCAGTATAACCCTGAAGGGCCATCCCAACTTCAGAGCTCTCTACGTGTTCAGCTGAGGCCTCTGTTAAAACTGCATCTCCTCTGTCCAGTTCTGCTTCACTTACCCTCCCACAGGTGGTGTTCCCAAGAGCACTCTCCACTAAACCTTCTGCATGGAACTCTCTTCTCAGATCTATTTCCCAGGGAATCCTACCTGCAACAGCTGACATTACATTACCTGCAGCAGCTCCCATTATTTATATTGAGAGATACATTATAGATAAAATTTAAAGATAAATTTTTCAATGAATGATGCTGGAACAATTGGTTATCCAAAAAAAAAAAGCTGGATCTACTAAATCTCTTTTCAGTAGATTTAGAACTTAAATGCGAAAAGGAAAACTTTACAGCTTTTGGAAGAAAATATGAAAGGATTAGCAAAGAGTTTCTTAAAGGCACAACCATAGTGAAGATTATTGGTGAATATGTCAATAGTAAAATAATTAAAATTAAAGTAAAGTAAAATCATTTGACTATGACAAATGATATCGTTTTTAAAAGTAATAAGAAAAGCTACGAGAAGATATTTTCAGCGTTTATGATCAACAAAGAATTAGCATCCAAAATATATAAATAATTTATATAAATTAATAAGGAAAAGGCAAATTACCCAGCACAACAACAACAAAAAACCCGAGAAAAGAAGATATTCAGTTCACTTATGAGAAAGTCTGAATGATGAATGAGTATATGAAAATACGCTTAGCCTCACAAGTAATTAAGGAAATGGCAATCAAAATAAAATCCTGTTTCATACATACAGATTGGAAAACATTATTTCAAGTTCATTTTATATTACCTTTTCTTTTCTTCTTCCCCTTTCTCTTCCTTCCTGTGTTTGCTTCTGCACCTTTGCACGTGCTGCTTTCATGATGAACTTCTTCACATCCATCAAGACCTAGAACAAATTGTCATCTTTTCCAAGAAGCTCTCCAACCTCCAATCTCCCTGGTTAGGGTGAAGCACTTCCTCTTATATATTGCAGGCAGTGCTTTGTGCTTCCTCCATTTTAAAGCACTTGATATTGTCGTAGTTAATTGTTTATGTGTGAGTCTGACACTAGATTACCAGCCCCTGGATGGCAGGAGTCATATAATGTTTATTTGTGTGCCTCTGGCATTTATTGTAGTGTCTGGCACTTGATTAGTGAATAAATTCTGAATGGGTGAATGCACCAGTTCTTGCCCCAATGACTTTTCCATAAGATCAGACCCCTTCAGAATGAGGGCTGAAAAGTCAAATGCTCTGTAGTGGTTGCTTTCTTTTTTGATATTCTCACAAACTGGTTCAAGATCAAGTTTATTTTTGAAGAGTTCTTAATTGCTTATCACCAACAGTGAACATATGGTTGTGTGGTCCCCACCCTCAATTTAAAAGGGATAGCCAGGGTTTTGTTTTGTTTTGTTTTTACCATAGGTGGCAAGTTGCATAGGAACAAAATAAGTTTTATTTTTCTTTGTTATTCATTGCTTTTCTTTCAGGCTTATTGCTATACTAGTGGTATCATCAGGATTTATTTTTAATCATGAAATAATAGAGTAAGCATACATTATCTAGAGAGATAACATATGTTGTCATGTTTTAAAAAATTAAATTTCTCCTCAGGAAATCTGTCTTTGGAAACATACACCCTCAAGGTATTTGAAAAATTTCTAATCTTTTTTTAAAAGCACAGTTCTACAGACACAACATGGTAGTATATGATTTAGTTGGTATTTGTTGCCTCTTCCAGTGATGATAAAATATTAAATCTAGGAGGGATCGCCTGGCCCAGAGCCTTCACATTGCAGATAATGAAGATGAGCCAACGTGTCATGACTGTTTAGTGATAGAATATGCCCAATCTTCTAACTTCAGGCTTGGAGCTATCCTTTTCTCCATTTAGATGTTCCTTGACTTACCATGAGGTTACATCCCAATAAACCCTTTGCAAGTCGAAAATGCATTTAATATCCTGATAAACTCCATAGTAAAGTCGAAAAATCATAAGTTGAACCATCATAAGTTGGAGACTGTCTGTACTGTCCCCAACCACCAATTTAAAGATAACAGGAAACTTTTTTTTATTTATTTTTATTTTATTTTTTAAATGACCAGTAAGGGGATCATAACCTTTGACTTGGTGTTGTCAGCACCACACTGTCCCAAGTGAGCCATGGGCTGGCCCTAAGAAACTTTTTTTTAATTGAAACATAATTGATTGTATATCTGTGTGGTTCAGTGTTGAATATCAATACCTGTGTGCAATATGTGGTGATCAAATCAGGATAATTAGCATATTCATCATCACCAAATGTAACCATTCTTTGTGACCTTTAACCAATTTCTCGCTTTCCTCTCCCCTCTCCCTTTCCCACCTCTAGTAACCACAATTCCATATTAAGAAATTTATTTGGATCTTTAGTGACTTTGAGTTTGTTACAGCAGCTGCATAGATACTTACTTTGAAGCCCTTGAAATTTTTCTGGCAAGCAATTACCTGGTGATCTTTGTACCATTAAATAATGAATTTTCATTAGTACCTAAAGTCAAGGACATAAGCAACGCCATCTGAGTGCAATATAATTATTTAGACTCACAGTCAATATGGAATAAGAGGTGAAGTTTTGGAAAACAAATTATTTACTTGCTCAATAAGGAAATTATGGTAAAGATTCTAAGTGTAATAATCTTAATTATATAATACAAATTGAAATATCATTAATAATGTCCCTGGACTTCCATTACCTCATTGGTAAAATGAGAAAGTTAGAATACATCTCTGAGGACAATAAATCTTTGAGGATCTTTTAGCTCTAAATACTCTCTGTAATTTTAATAACAGAGCATTCACCCAGACTCTGCTTGTTTTGCCAAGCGAACTGATGCCTGAAGTAGCACTGCTTAAGAAACAACAAAGGTTTTCTTCACTATGCAAGAGATAGCTTACGATTTTTTTTTTTTGAAAAGTCATCTATGACTGAAATCGTATATTGTTTTTCTGAAAGACTTATAAGAGTCTCTTTCACTAATCTCCATATATGTGTTTTCTGTCCTTCATTTACTTGGTAATACTGTGTTTTATTATTTATTACAGTGTTATGAATTACACCCAGTGCCAATTTCTTTTAAATGAGTATAATGGATGTAAGGTTTGAAGGAGGCATCCTGGAAGAAAATGGGTAGTCATGTCTATATTCGAATTTGAGTCCTGCTGCTATGATCTAATGCAAGTTATATAACCTCTTTTAGTCTCAATTTTCTCTTCTCTTTGATGGGAATAACAAAATGTACTTCATAGGGTTCTTATGAACAGTAAATAAGACGCCAGGCACAGTGTCAGGCACACTGTATGCAGTCACGCTATTTAGAAAAATGAAACCACAGCTGCAGTGAGATACCTCTTTTTCGTGCTGACATTGTACTTTTCCTATTGATTTCACTGAATCTTTAAATACTCTGCTATTGCTGTCCTAGGGTATGTTTTCAGAACTTACTCTTTGATTGTATGAGGGATCTTCAAAAAGTTTATGGAAAGATTCATACTATCTTTTGATTCTATTTTTCCATGAACTTTTTGAAGTACCCTTGTATAGGCAGAACAGTTGATCATAAATTTGATGTGCCGGTGAAGATAGGAGTGTGTGTTTCCGATATACACAGCAATTCCTCTGCTTTCTTCACCCACCACTCTTCTCTGTAGAAACAGCACAGCAATAGATTGCTGGATTTCTGTGAAAGTGTTCAGAAAAGATCAATTGTCAGATACTCTAGAAGCTGGAATCAGGAAATTGTGGATCTAGGGTTATGTCCTTTTCATGTCTATGTTCCCAGCACCTAATCGGCATAAATAGTGAGCATTCTGTAGCGTATATGAGAGGAAACAAACTTCCTTCCAAATTGTGATGATAAAGCTTTGGTACTTAAAAGGAACTTTAATCAATTTTGTAAGCAGAAAACTGATAATTTCCTGCGAATATTTATCGTATTTCTGATAAAAAGGAGCAACTACAACTAGTGAAGTTTGGCAAGGGATCATAGCAAGGTAAGATCCCAGTATCTGAGCAATGAATGGAGTACATTCTACACCACACTTGACCTCAACTGAAACTGTTCTCATAGATATACTAGCAATGGGTTTTCAATTGGTTTTTCATAAAGAGGATTTAAAACTTCTGATCAAAATCCACTGTATTAATCATTTATAGTTTGTTGCATGTATTTATGCTTAGGTTAATGTGTACTAAATTGTATATAGTTCTTTATTGTCAACTAGTTCTCTTGGGGCTGGTGGTTAGCTCAGTTGGTTTGAGCATGGTGCTCATAACCTCAAAGTCCAGGGTTCTATCCCTGTACCAGCCAGCCACCAAAAAACAAAACAAAACAAAAAAATACATTAGTTCTCCTGTTGTCACCATAAAGTCATACATTAAAGACTAGCCCCTGCCCTGGGTATTGTTATATAAGATTAAGAGGGGGCCGGCCCGTGGCTCACTTCCGAGAGTGTGGTGCTGATAACACCAAGGCCACGGTTCGGATCCCTATATAGGGATGGCCGGTTAGCTCACTTTGGAGAGCGTGGTGCTGACAACACCAAGTCAAGGGTCAGGATCTCCTTACCGGTCATCTTTAAAAAAAAAAAAAAAGATTAAGAGGACTTACCTAATTATTACAAACAAGACTTTGATGCCCAGAATATGTGAAAGCAGAATAAGCAGAAGCTTTTCCCAGAAGGCTGCTTTGACAAGGATTACGAGTATTTCTAGCCAAGCATGTTATGCATTACACCCAGTGCCAGTTTTTTTTAGATGAGTATAAGAATATTGAAATGTGCTGATAACAAAGTCGTTTTCCTCCTGCAGTACTGTTTACTTAAATACTGGTTCAACAAATAGGAGTTTGTATTGATGAAGCATTTCATTCCTGCCCATGAAAATTCTTATCTAAAATTAAGTTTTGGGGCAGTGCTCTGGTGCTGCTCAGGGTCGATTATTACAATTGGAAGTTATTTTTTTTTTAAACTAGTACAAAAATTTCCTCCAGTGTATACAATTTATATTATCTCTGTCTACACTTGCCAGTGTGTCCTCTCTCTCTCTCCTATTCCTCCATTTCACCAGGAGAAAAGATTAGATGAATCTATTAATCATTAATTAATTGATTGCCAGAACCCAGCTCTTTTTTTCTCCCTTCCCTAAGCATAGAATTCTAGAAAATCTAACAATAAGGTTCATAAAATAGAGTGAATGAGACATGGGAATTAACATTTATTGCAGTGTCCCCAACTGTGCTAGACTAATTATATGGAATTTCATTTAACCCTTGGGAGTTTGCTTTTCACACTATCTCATGTCCTATGTGTGTTCAGGAAAAGAAACAAGATCATCTGAAGGAGGCTTCCTATGCAGCATGGTTTTGTTTTTGTTTTGCTTCTGTATTTTTATCCTTTGAATTTCTTTTTTTTAAAAAAACTTCACTTGGTAAATGTTCTTGTATGACTGAGAAGGTCATTTTTCTCCTATAGAAACCATTTTCATAAAAGTCTATCTAATCTTCGAAATGACTTAAAATGCCATCCATTCTTTTTAGATCTTAAGAATCTGTATTTATTCCCAAGAAGAATTTCTATTTGCTGGCTCATTCTCATCACTTTTATCCATTAGGTACCATTTCATTCCCAAACAGCTTGTTTTGTTTTTCCACAGCTCACAGGTATTGTCAGGACACCACCCTGTCTACTCTGGGATTTGTGCTTGTTTGCAAGGCAGGCTCCTCCTGTTTGGTGGGTGCTGGAGGTTAGTTCTCTTGGGATCTGAGTAGCTCAGAGATGGATTTCAAGACAGTAGTAGCTGCAGATAGCAGCCTTGGTTGTTTAAAAACCAAATCATTTTCCTCATCAGATTGCAGGCATTTGTTGGAATAAATGTTAACTCGTGTAGGGTTTTTTAATACTTGGGTTGAGTGTATAAACTGACTCAGTATGATCAAGAACTGGGTATTGGGTATGTGGCTTACTGAAGAATCCGAGAAGTTCTTTATTTCCTTAGTGAAAAAAAAGGGATCCATAAAGTTTCAAGTGAGGAAGGTACACTTTAGTATACAGAGCATGGATTATTTTTAAATGGCTTAAAAATAGGTATTGTTTTAAAATGTACGTTCTAAACATCTCCCTGAGTTAAGATTTAAACCTTGATTTTGCCACACACAGCCCTGCCTATGAAGAATTCTTGCCAAAAAAGCTGAATCTATAGGTAATCAGATATCTAGAACTAATTTCTAGTTTCAAAAATATGGAGGCTAGAGGAATAAGTTAAACACCGCCATGAGCCAGCAAACAGGTAAGCCCATAATGTGGGACTATACTGCGTTTCTTCATGAAGTCAAAGTCATTAACAAAGGAGGCAGGTTGGGCGAGGGGAGGAAGACTGATCTGGCAAATGTATAAAAGAAACTTAAGAAACATAGCAACCAAATATAACGTGTGTACTTTGTCTGATATATGATTGAAACGAAACATTTTTGAAACAACCAGGGAAATTGAATATGGACTACATATTAGTATTAGATGATGCTAAAGATTTACTGTGAAATGTGTTAGGTATGATAATGGCATTGTGATTCGTAAGACAATGGTTCTCAAAGTGTGGTCTCTGACTAGCATTGCCAGCATCATCTGGGAATTGTTTTAAAATACTTAAGTTAAACTAAAGGAAGGATGTGATGAAGCAAGTATAGCAAAGCCTTGAGAATTGTGTTGGGGGGAGGGATATGGATGGCTTCAGTGTATGGTTCTCTCTGTTTTCATGTATGTTTCAAAATACTTGTTAGAAAGATGTTTTTGAGACCTTACAACACTTTCAAAAAAAAAAAAAGAAAGAAAGAAAAGGATGGATCCTTCCCAGAGAAAACAAACAAAACCTTGATTTTAAATTTTATAAAAAGTTTCCAGTTTGGGCACAACTCTCTAACACCTGGGTTTTAGGACCTAGGTTTTAGTCCTGGCTCTGCCACTAACCAGGTGGATGGTCTTGGTAAATCAGTTTCCCAGGAACCTCATGATTCTTAGCTGTGGAGCAAAGCCCGTTCAACAGCTGCTGTGAAGATTCCTCCAAGTCTGCCATGCTCTGATGCTCTGAGCGTCCAGGTAAGCAGTTGGGCTCCTCGGCAGCATTTCTCCGGTCTGGAATTTGAAGAGAGTTGTGTGGATGAGCGGTCACACTATCTCTGTCTGTCTCTTTCTCTCTGGCTCTCTGACTTGTTTCCCATCTCAGAGGATGGCAATGTTTTCTGGGATGAATGAAGCCCAGGAACATCATGATCTGACAGAGTAGATGTGATGTGAAATTTCACAAAGATCTCCAAGGATTCAAGTAAGAGGTGTGTTTCAGGTTTGGTCAGAGATGGTGAAGGCCCAGAGCAGTCTTTTGGATGGTGCTGCCCCTGAGTGCTTTTCTTGCCTCTACCACTGCCATGGCCATCAGCTCCTCGTGCAGGGAGAGACATAAGCATGATGGTGTAAACTCTGACATCTGAGCAGGTGTGCAAGCCCTAATTCATAGCTTTCATACTTAACAGAACCCTATTAATTAGAATAATCAAAGCTGTGTTACAAAATTGTGTACCCAGTTTAGAGAAGACAGACAGCAGTGGTATCCTCACTGCCAGGAGGATGCAGGTTATCTAGTAAATCATGAAAATGCAGAGTTGCTAGTCTGATTCAAGCCTCTGTATGTCCACATTGAGGGGTTAGGCAAGAGGAAGGCAGTGTCTCACTGCAGAAAGGTGTTGGGGAGCACTCCAGATTGTGCTTGGGGAGGGGATTCATCAGGAAACGATGGGATTATAGAAATACCTGCAGAGGCCACATTGTATTGGCAAGAGGGAGGAAAGATGAAACAGTAGGAAACTAGTGGGGATAAGGAACAGCAGCTGCAGAGTCCAGTGGCCAAGAGTTGGTGATGTATTTCAACCTCCTCGTCTTTAGATTACCTGATGGAAATCTAATTCCCACAGGTGTAGGCAGCCAGTGATAGTGCTGCCATGGACGGAGCACTTCCAGGAGGCCTTTCCCCAGTGTTGGCACTTGCTTATTTTCTCTTCTCACGTTCCTTCATCCCTTTCATTTTCCTACGTTGACTTTGGCCCTGCCTGTGCCACAGCAAACAAGTTGTGCCTATGGATATTGGCTAACAAATAACAACAGCAACAGCAGTCGTTTACTGAGCAGCATTTTTTTTCTTTCTCTCTCTCTGTCTCTCTCTCTCTCTCTCTCTCTTCTTTTTTTGTACAAGGATCCTGACCCTTGACCTTGGTACTTTGGTGTTATAAATGAGTAGCCCTTCTTACATACCAGGCACTGAATTGGACACTTTGATAA
>NW_007731936.1:198746-217532 GCF_000696425.1 Galeopterus variegatus
AGTCGTTTACTGAGCAGCATTTTTTTTCTTTCTCTCTCTCTGTCTCTCTCTCTCTCTCTCTTCTTTTTTTGTACAAGGATCCTGACCCTTGACCTTGGTACCTTGGTGTTATAAATGAGTAGCCCTTCTTACATACCAGGCACTGAATTGGACACTTTGATAAATATTATATTTAATGCAAACCACAATCGGCACGACAGTAATATCTTCATTTTGCAGATGAAGAAACGGAAAGTCAGAGAAGTGAAGTAAATTGCTGAGGTCACCCAGCTAATAAGTGGCAGAACTCAGAGTCAAACCCAGGTCAGACCGACAGCAACTGAAAGCCCTCATCCCTCCACCTCCTTCTTGTGCCTTCATTCCCTGTGACAGGGAGTGGAGTGAAAACCTGACACCAGAGCAGATGATCTGGTGAGCAAGGAGCCTGTTGGGGGGTTCCAGAGGCTGCAGTAGCTGGGGCTTCCCGGGCTTCCCTAAGGCCTGTAATCACATAGAGAAGCCATTCCCAGCTATACAGAAATGTGCAAGCACTTCACATAGTATCTTGAAAGGAAATACATTGTCCCCTTTGAGTAGAAAAAGTAATTTCTTGAATTGAATCTGAACAAAAATCAGTATTCTCCCTTGGGAAGAAATGTGGATGCCAAGACACTTCCCTGGTGGTGTCATTAAACATTGTCCTTTGTACTCAGTTGGGGGCTTTACGGATTAGTCACACCTTATTCACTCTTTGAGGACTGCATTAGTTTGGAATCATGCAGGTATCTTTTTTCTTCTTAGAAATATATAGCTACCCTTACTATTCAAAGTAAGCAAAGGGAAAGGAGATAGAATTCCAAGATGATTGTCAAACTCTTACCCTGACACATTCCTGCCTCGTAAGTAGAAGAGGCAACGTGGAAGAGACACTTAGTCTCAGAGTGGTGGCAGTAGTGAAGGTCACACTATAATAGGGAATGGGGGCAGGGCAGGGATGGTGTTGGCTAAAAGACAGGCGTGAATAAGAACCACCAACTGCAATGACATCTGTGGTACACCTTTTATTGCTTACACATAACTTTCATATGCATTATCATCAGATTCTCACAAAAATCCTTGTGAGGTGGGTGGGTATATTTCTGTCTGCTTTTTTAATCATTTATTTGGTTTATGCCCTACCTTGTTCCAGAAAGGATTTAAAGGAGTTGCATTTAACATAGCAGATAAAATACACTTAAAACAGGTCATAAGAGGACTGGCCGGTAGCTCAGTTGGTTAGAGCACGGTGTTATAACACCAAGATCAATGGTTTGGATCACTGTATTGGTCAGCTGGCAAAACAACAACAACAACAACAACAACAACAACAACAACAAAATAGGTCATGAGAATTAGAGAGAAAACATTATTTTATAAGGTTGTGTTGACCAGCACAAATCTACCTTACTGATGGTATATTTCAGAGCGAAACTCTATGGAGCCCTTAATGTGATCTTTGCTTCTGTTTTCAAGAGGAAATAGCTATAACATTATTTATCAAAAAAAGCACTTGCTTAGACAATTTTATCCTGAAATATGTTATAAAATTAGGAAGCAAGAGGGGCTGGCAGGTTAGCTTACTCAATAGAGCATGCTGCTGATAGTAACAAGGTCATACGTTCAGATCCCATATTTGCCAGTCACCAAAAAAAAAAAAAAAAGAGAGAGAGAGAGAAAATTAGGAAGCAGCAGTTTAAGAGCTATTCCATAGACCTAGAGTGGGTACTGACTTACCGTTCCTACTTGAAGCTGTTTCCAGACACTTCTGTCTCTGTGTTTATGTTTCTTTTTTTTTTTTCCTTTTTTTCTTTTTTACTGACCGGTAACAGGATCGCAACCCTCGGTGTCGCGCCCGTACCGGGAACCAGCAACGGGATTGCAACCCTCGGTGTTGCGCCCGCACCGCGCTCAGCCAGTGAGTGGGAACCGGTCTCCATATGGGATCCAAACCCTCAGCGGGAGCGCCGCCACACTCCCATGCGGCGCACTCTCCAGTGCGCCACCGGGCCGGCCCTGTTTATGTTTCTGCTCTGTTCTTGCCTATGTGGGTAGGTTTGCATATGAGTAAAAACGTGTATTTCTCATATTAACCCAAGAGACATAAACCTCTTTAAAACCACTTACTTTCTATGCAATTCCTAACAGTCCTGTCACTGAAGCAGATAAGGTCATCTCCATTTGAATGAGGATGGAACTGAGACTCAGTGAGGAAGCTTAGTATTGGTATACAATGCACGTTGGTAATTCTATCCAGTTTTAAGTAATGTATTTTAAGAACGTTGCATAACCTTGGGGAAGTTACCTGATTCTGGTGGCATTCCAGTGGAGAGTCACTTCTTACCACGGGCCTTGCCAGCTGAGCTTTTGGCTTCTCCAGCTTCACTCGCCCCTGCCAAGAGGCCTCCTTGTTCCCAAGGGAAGTGCTTTTCTCGTGTTTCAGAAGGACAGTGCATACTTGTGCCAAGTGTGAAAGGGACCTTTCCTAGCTAATGCCATCAAGCAGCAGCACCAGGGAAGACAGACAGACAGAGCAGACATTCTCCTCCCTAACTGGGTTATCCTGTGCTGTGGTTTATCTTATTTTAAGATCTTTCTGCCATTGTTCAGTTTGTAGCAACAATTAAAATCAACATTCCCTTTATTTTCAGGGACACATCTCTAGGAAGGAGGACTTAAGAGAGGTGAGATTCTCTAAGGACTCTGAAAAGTTTACAGTGTCCTTTTGAAAAAATAATGTGTGTAAAGAAACTTCTAGGAGAAAGTCCTCACATAGCTGTATATTTAACATCTAAAGTGCTTGTTGGTCTTGGTGTGTGCAAGTCAAACAGCACTTCATTTGAATTTTAACACTTTTTAAAAATTCTTTGGGGGGAACCAGAAAAAGGAGGGGTGTTGGAAGGTAATTTGAAGGGAGAAACTCAGGAGACTAAGTATCTCAAATGTATAGGCTGCCTTTATTTTAGCTGCAAAGCATTGGGACTGGAATGTATTTTCTTATGTTTTTAAATTTTTCAGAAAAAGTGAGATAGCTGAATGTCAGAGAGGTTAAGTGACTCTCTTGGGATCATAGTTTTCTTGTTTCCTATCCTTTCAGTGTCCTTCCACTTGCCCTTGTGGCTGTCAGTCTAGCATTTGGTTATTAAGCTGTCCCAATCCACTGCTCTTTCCCCTATCTCTGTAGCAGATCCAGAATTCCTGAACAGCAGTAGCCAGGTTTAAGGTGGGGTAGTGATGCCACTAGAGAACTTGTTTTGAAACTGCGTTTCCATAGCAAGCATATTCTTTTTATTTAGATTGTTGTTTACTGGGTAGTTTGGGATGAGGCAAGGTGGAACTGCTGGCTCAGCATCTCCCTCTGCCACTGCCTCCTGAACCACCCTTGGGCCATCAGTGACATCCTTGCTGTGGTTTAGTCTCTTCTTTTAAATTTTATGTCAATCCCTACAATCTTATGTAAAATTAGTGAAATTAATCATCTAACCTGGTAAGTTATTAGATCTACTTATTTCACAGAATGCAGTGGTTTTCTGGCTGTTTTGTGGCATGGCTTATGTAGGGCTAGGGCTCACACCCTTCAAACCCGTTGTACAGACTGGGTCACAGACCCCTCACATGCAGGTCATGTGCTAGGTAATTGGGAAAGATCCTGGGAACTGTTGGAAGATGACACAAGCTCAGTCCTCAGTTTCCTCAGCAGAAGCAGCAGCCTCCAGCAGCAGCAGTGGCAGTAGCCTCCCAGGGCATCCCGGGGGCCCTGGCAGCAACAGCTTCCAGCAACAGCCTCCAGCAGCAGTAGTGACCTCCCTGTGGCCACCCCCCTCCCCTCCCCAGGGCATCCCAGGGGTGGGCGGCACTGTGAATCAGAGCCATTTGTCCTTTATACTTAAGTCCGATAACCCAGGACACTTGGGCACATACACATACTTATATCAAACGCTTGGCACGCTCAGCAAGATTCTGAACCCCTTGAGGGATCCTGACCATTTATTTTTACTTTCCCTAAAGCTTGCAAAAGTTTTGTGGGTTGATGGTAGTGCCCCGGATTAGAGTCTCATCCATACCACAGTTTGGAAGTAAGGACACCCACTCATGCTCTTCTGAACTCTGAGCAAAAATAGTTTGATGTCTTTACTCTTGGTTATGTTTATCATATAACGAGTAGAAAGATTAACGCTCCCCTTTTTTCCAAAGATGTATCCACATGCCCCTGTGGCTCTTTGGATCCTTTGAAGAAAGCATCAATTCTCAAAGTTATCATTAGTCATAAGTATAGAAACTTAGGGGATGAGAAGATCATCGAGTCTTCTTTCTGTTCCCGAGCCAGGATTCCAGAGAGATGAAGTGACTTCCCTAAGGTTAAGTAGCTAGTGAGTACCAGAGCCAGTATTAGGACACGTGTCTCGTTAATGCTCTTTCCTCCACAGTGCTGTGACCCTCTTTGCAGTCTTAGGCCCAGTCATTTACAGAGAATCTTAGCCCTCTTGGGTTCCGGTTAAGTAGCTAGTGAGTACCAGAGCCAGTATTAGGACACGTGTCTCGTTAATGCTCTTTCTTCCACAGTGCTGTGACCCTCTTTGCAGTCTTAGGCCCAGTCATTTACAGAGAATCTTAGCCCTCTTGGGTTCCTATTGTGGGAGGTCCCCGTAGAGGCCATCTGTTCTAACTCCTTCACTTCACAGAAGAGGAAATGGAAGCCCAGAGACTAAGTCTTGCCAGGCTCACAGGGGCTGGAGGTGCTGGAACTGCAACTAGAGACCAGGTCCCCTGATTCCCAGTTCACTACTCTTCCAGCCACCACACTCTGCTTCTTGTTGATGGCTGCACCTTGCAGAGGGTTTTAACTCATAACCTGAAGACTCCCATGAACTCAGTCACATAGTCCTCTGTTCCTTGTGAGTTGAACTGTTGAAAGACATACTTCCATGTGATAATGGCACTTGATATTGGAGGCAGAGTGATGCAGTGCTGGTTCCCTTTGTGATTCTGTGGTTCCTGGCACTTCTGTAGACCTCAGTGTTCTCGTGTACAAAGTGAGGGCAGAGAATTAGATGTTCCTCTCTGTTCAAGAATTCTGTGGTCCTTTCCCAGATGTGTATGTTTCTTTATGTTTTGTCCAGTAGAGGGGGGTGTGTGCTCACAGACTAACAGCCCCTCTGGGATCCTCCTCTAGGTGGAATTATTGTGGGGACACCTTGAGGGTGTGGATAAAGAGATGCCAGTCCAGAAGGACACACCACGTGGGAGGAGCTGGAGACAGTGGTGGAAGAGTTGGGAAATTAAATGTTGTCCTAGGAAATAAGTCACCAGGACCCCGAAGTCCTTTTTAGGTTAGTGCCAAACCAAGAAGAATGACAGGCTGGGAAGCTGCAGGTTTGGATGTTTCTGTTTCAAATTTTCTTTCTGCTTTTAGGTGTGGTGAGCATCCTGGGTGTAATATACACATATAATATTAATATGGCAAATGGCCTGGAATTTATCTATGGCTTACAGAGCTCTGCTTCATAATATCATACTAGTACCAGTCAGAGGCTCCTTTTCCAAATGACGTAACGTGGGCTGCATAGGAAGAAATCTCCTTTTGGCATCCACCTGAAGCCAATGTGCTGAAGTCAGGGAAAGGCCAGCTGATTCTTTCATCTTCAGTTAAGGTGACAGACCACAGTGGATCAAGGTAGAGTCCCAAGGAGAAAATGAAATTCCAGTTTTCCTGTACAGAGTGTTGAAGAGAGCAGGAGGGAAAAGTACTGTTACAGAGCAGCCGAAGCTGTACAGTAGTTTTGGAGAAGTGCTGTTTTATTGAAAATATTCCACGGCTCATATTTTGTACTATCAGAATCAAGACAAGCATTGACAGCCTGGGAAGAAGGAGAGGAAGAGGGGGAAGAAGGGACAGGTTCAGGAGTTGGAGAGTTGGTGGTGGGGATAACAAAAGGAAGGAAAAGAAAATTCTTGACTTCCTTCTGACCCAGCTATGGAAAAATATTATTTCAGGTCCTTTGCCTAACTGGTGTGAAAGATTGTCCTGGGTGGGGAGGGAGGCATCGGTCATTTCAGGGCCCTTTCAAGGACCTGGGTGTCTTTATCTCTGTTCTCTTCTTGTAGAGAAGGTCGAGGCAGGCGTGGGAAAACAATGACCCATGCGATATCTGATCAGTATCTTTCTCTGGGGTCTTAAAGTGTTTTTCTCACATCTATTAAAAAGACATCTAATGGCATGGTAGAGGTGTTTATGTCACTTGGGGCTGGATCACCCCCAGAGGGCATTTACCTGGTAAACGCTGACTGTGCTTTTCACATTGCACTTTTCCAGCGCTCTGACCTGCCATCCTCTGCATTTCCGGATGGCTTGTCCTCATGGCTGCCCAGGCTGGTTGCTTTGAGGAGGTGGCCTGCAGTAATGTTACCATTTGTCTGTATGAACCCCATAGTGGGGTAGTTGTGTCTATGAAGGCTTGTAGGTAAGCACTTGGCGTTGCATATTACGTTCAAGGTTTATGAGAAATCATGTAGAATATACAGTGATGTGATCCCTGCCCCTAAGAGCCTACCCAGAAGTGGTCTGGGCCACACTGACACACAATTAGAGATTTTTTTTCAAAACTTGTTTCCCTCTTCAACTGACATAGGCTTGTTCTGAAAGAGCGCTATAAAAGTCAATAAAAACAGTAACCCTGCTCATCTTCATTTTAGTATAGGTCTTTATGGTTGGTGTACACTTCCGCAGACACTGTCTGATTTGATCCTCCCACCAACCCTGTGACAGCCATCACAAGCATTACTGTTTACTTTGTAGATGAAGACACTGAAGCCCAGAATTGAAGTAACCTCCACTGAAGTAACGCAGCTAGTAAGAGATAGAACCAAAACTCAGATCTAACGTTTCTCAGTATAAGTTGTTAAAATTATAAGTTCTTAATACATGATAGAGCAAACGTGGGTAGGTATTTTGACTCTAAAACTGGAAGAACTACAGGGTGGTACTATTGGGGACTCAGAAATTATTTTAAAAACTAATAAATAAAAGCTGTTTAAAATCCTACAAATATGAAATCACCACTTGATAATTTGGGCTTTTAAAAATACGTATTAGCTACAATATGGTATTGTATATCTCAAGATAGCCAAAAAAGAGGATCCTGAATGTTATAACTATAAAGAAATAATAAATGTTTAGGTGATAGATATGCTAACTATTCTGGTTAGGTCATTGTACAATATATGTGTGTACTGCAACAACAGAAACAACAAACCATACCCCATAAACATGTACAATGAAAAACAAAATTTTTAAAAATATATAAAAATACATTTTGAAGTCAAAACGTTTGTGGAAAAATGGAATTAAAAGATGATATGAATCTTTTCATGAACTTTTTGAAGACCCCCTCATATCTGTATTAACAAAATTGCTTTATATTGTATCAAAGCATTTTCTTACCATAGTTGCTTAAAATCAATTTTAATGTTTGCACATATTCCAGTGTCTGAATTCACCATAGAGTTTTAAGCCTTCTTGTTACATTCTTAGATTGTGTTGATCTTTGTTATCATAAACAACAGTACAGCCCACAACTTTTTTCCTAAATCTTTGTTGACACTTCTAAATAGTTTCATAAAACTGATTCTAGACTTAAGCATTTGAGAAAGGGTTTGTATGTTTAGTTTTTGAAGTGTGTGTATTTATGTATACACGTGTAGGATGATATTTTGGGTTCTGTACAGTCTCCCGAACACAGTAAGTTTTTCCTTAATGACATAAATAGTTATAGTAAATAATGGAAGTAGAAACAAAATCCTAGCAGAGTAGTCTTAGCTGACTGGAAGAGGAAGATTTTCTGAATTAGGAGGTACTTGAATCAAGAGTTGAAAGATACCTGGTCAGTGGAAATTGGAGGCTCTTCCAGGTGTATAGGACAAATCCTTTTACATCTTAGCTTAGACATAACTTCCTTTAATGTTTTCTCAGACACCTTCTGTCATATACATAACAGATATCAGATTACCTGGTCTTCTCATGTGCCCCCTAATACTCCGCACTTGCCCTTTTCTAGCACTTCGCGTGCCATATTTAGTTGCCTGTTGGCTTTCTAGTGGCTCCTACAGGACCGTGAACCTGTCTTATTTACTATAATGTCCATAGCACTCGGGATAGTACATGGCGCATCGTAGGTACTTGTATTAGTCTGCTCAGGCTGCCCTAACAAAATACCACAGACTGGGTGGCTTAAACAACAGAAATGTATTTTCTCATGGTTCTGGAGGCTGGAAGTCCAAGATCAAGGTGCTGGTAGGTTTGGTTTCTTCTGAGGCCTTTCTCCTTGCTTTGTAGACAGCTGTCCTCCTGCTCCTCTTCATGGGTTGTCCCTCTGTGCACCTGCGCCCCTGGTATCTCCCACTGTGTCCTATTCTCCTCTTCTTCTAAGGACACCACTCAGATTGGATTTGGGCCCACCCTAACAACCTCATTATAACTTTATAACCTCTTTATCACCTTATCTCCAATTACAGTCACATTCTGTGGTACTAGGGTTAGGGCTTCAATGTATGAATTTGTCAGCGGGGGAGGGTGGAACACAACTCAGCCCATAACAGTACTCCATGCATTTTTTTGTGTGAAATGTCAGACACACTCATAGATGAGTAAGAAGATAATATTTCCATTTCAGCATCCTAGCTTCTAGATTCTAGTCAGCTCCTTTCTGGTCAGAATTATGAGCAACGGAGGTGTTGGGTATCTCACAAAATGGGTCAGAGTTGGAGTCAGAGCCCAGGGTCCTTATCCTGGCTCTGCCAGTCACCGGCTGTGTGACCTGAGCCACCCCCGCTTCAGTCTCCTCATCTGTAGAATCGGGATAATGACACCTACTGCAGCAAGGCGGTGAGTCTCAATGAGGTCACGCATGTGGGGGTGTCTGGCATAGTGCGTGCCGTGAAGCAGACTTCAGAAAACACCCGTCGAATGCGGCAGTTAAAAGGTATGTTAGAAAAAAGAATTATTTTAGTTTAGCAATGAGAGAGGGTGCAGGTACTGACAAAGCTCTCAAAGATACCCACATTTCGACAGTGTTTCAGTAATCTCACCACGGTTATTTATATACACTGCCATTCCAGCCTCAGATTTTTTTTCAGCTCAGTTAAGTTTCATGATTTACCTCATTTGGGGGGGGGGAAGGCATACTAAGTTATTTCTGTTTAAAGCACTTATTTATAACCTACAGATTTCACTGAGTGATTTTAATTCTTGCCCCCAAATTCTGGTAGCTAATTGCATTGTGGTGTTGCCTAATTGCTGTTTTCACTGAGAGTTATGTTAATTGAGCTTTAAAATACGTCTTTACATAAAATATCATGACGTCTCATCCTCAGTGTAATGATTATAATAACTTCCATGAGGCTTTTCATAAATGGACCTTGAAATGTCACTGGAATACAAATTCTCCTTTTAGGAGGCAGAAAGGATGTTTTTGTTGATGAACAAATGGTAGGAAATTGGAGCCTAGAAAGAAGCTGGTGAGTCTTTGGGATCCTTCAAGAATCAGTGGCCCAGAATCAGAGCCCCTTTTGTCAGTCTTGTCTAAACAACAACTGTGACCAAATGTTCAACTGGTCACCTTCTTATCACCTTTCTCTGAGGATGCTGGAAATTATGGACTTTAGTTGTTCACAAATCCGCTTTCTGCTCTTTGGTTTTTCCCCCCGAGCGAGTTGTTCACTTCCTCTGCTTCCCGTCCTGCGTCTGTTTTGCTGTCTTCTGGTCCCATCACCATGCTCTCTCCTCCTCCTGCCAGTTCCTGGTTTCTCCTCCAACCCTCATCGCCCTTTCTTCCTGTCTCCTGAACTGCCTGCATGTCTGGGCATTCTGCCGGGATCTGCTTCTCTCTCTCACTCACTCTCTTTCTGTCTCTCTTCCCTTCTCTTTTCTCTCTCCTGTCCTTTTGCTGTCTCTTCCTCTTCTCCATATTCTCTCTCCGTATTTTCCATATTCTCCCGTAGAATGAGCAGAGGCGGAAGCACAGCCACCATCTCATCTTTATTATCCTCTCTTCTACTGATGAAGTTCTTCAGGGAGACCTAGGAATAGGATCTGGGATATGTTGCATCTAATTCCCCACAGACACCACAAGTGGGTGTGGCATTGGTGTCCTCAGGACAATCATTCCCATAAAACCTACCTGAAATCATCTCCCAGGTTCAGCACAGCCTATACTGAAGAGGGAGTTTTGTGGCCCCAAGTGAGAGCTTCAGTTGGCATGGAACTGGGTGTGATTGGAAAATATTTGTATTTTAACTTTTATCCTAGTTGATTAGCTTTAGGACACTTGCAGATTTGGTTTCTGTTTTAAAAGGTTCACCAGTGTTTAAAACACCTTTGTTTAATTTTCAGTTTAGTAAATACAGTTATGCTTGAAATTCATTTAGTATGCAATAGTGATTTATTTTTATTATTTTGTTTACAGTTAGATCTGGGTTCACTCATTAACTCAACTTATTAATTGTTCTGGTTCATCTCTTGAGACTGTGGTTAAGTGGGTCCGTGTGTGGACAGAATCAAGTTGGTTAGAGGGTTTTAGGGTCCAGGTTGAACCAGGAGGAGTATTAACCATGGCATCACTTACTTGAGTAATTCTTGTTCTAAAAATTAATGGGGAGGGATATCTTAATCTAGCCAACCATTTATTTCTTTTCTAGACCATTTTCTTGAAAGGAAACAGATCCTTTCTCTGTGGGAATGTAAGCTGTGCAATCTTCTCCTTTGCTCCTTGTCAACAGAACCCTGTCTCGTATGTCACACCCCCACTCAGCTGTTAGTACAGTGCCTGGAAAACAGTAGATGCTCAACATGTCTTTTTGCAACATGCATCTTGCAGTTTTCTCAGACTCCCACATGTAACCATGACGGCATCTTGCAAACCTCTCTTCAGTCAACTAGCCACAGTTCTTTCTTTGTCAGGAGCCACCTTGCATGTAATCAAGATGAAACATTTATCCCACTTTGCAATTACACAGCCACAGTTATTTATGGGTATCAGTTTTCTTTCCCAAAGTTTCAGAGCCAGAGGACTCACCAGGAAGGTGAATCCAGAACAGCTCAGGTTTCATGGCCCTGCAAATTGGCTGTTACAGTAATTTGTCTTCCTCCCTCTCCCTAGTTTCTGCTCCAGCCTGCCTGCAGCCTACGTTGCTCATTTATTGCCTTCTCTTCCTGTCTGCTGAGTTGGTTCCATTCTGGGCATGCTGCCAGGATGTGCAACTCTCTTTTCAGCCCATTTCCTGCTTCTTCCTTTTATCTCTCTGTTCTACTGCAGAATGAAGAGAAGTATTAAGAACCCTCAGCTAAATACGTGGAACTTCCTCAATGTGTTTTGGAGGTACTCGGCAAATAGTAAGAGCAGATGTAGCATTGGTCGGTCTCGAAAACATTTTGGACATTACAGGCATGAACTCTCCACCATGTGTACCCACCTTGCTTTCTAGCTCTGTCTCACACACTCCCTCCCTGTGCAGACGCTGTGTCTCAGGGCTCCTCTTTTCCCTGACACCCAAGCAGCCCTGCGGGACTCCTGCCCAGGTGTCCTTATGCTGCTTCTCCAATCAACTCTTGCCCATCCGTGAGGGCTGGCGTCTGCCTCTCTTACCATGGTGCTTCCTTGGTCACTCCGCCCATCTCTTCCTCTGAAGTCTAGGAAAACTCCCTGTATCTCTCCACATGGTGCTTAATAACACACCATGCCTCTAATGAGGACATGTGCTCCGCATGACCAGGGATAAGCTCCTTTCAGTCAGCAGCTGTGGCAGCTGAGTGGCAGCCACAGCAGCAACAGCGTAACATTTACACAGTGCTTCATCATTTGCAAAGCCCTTTCATCTACATTGCTATCTCATCTGGTTTTCACAACTGCACTCTGAAGTCAGTATTATTATTATTATTATTATTATTATTATCTTTATCATCTTGTACATGGATTTAGAAGCCACGGTCCCAACTTTGTGACTTATTGTAAAGAAGAGCCTTTAACCATGAATTATTAAAAGGAGATTATTTTTAGAAGGAAATTTGGTGTTTTTCAATGGGCTATAATAGCCAATCAGTCATGCTTAGGAAGTTAAGCACTTAGGCATTTAATATTAATGAAACACTTCCTTGGTAAACTCACATGATAATAAGAAGACCTCAGTCACTAGAACTGTGGGAGCTTTTATGAAAATTTCACCAAAGTTGGCCATTTAACGGACCTTATTCTTAAAAGTTTTTTAGCTGTAATTTAGATATCCAAATTTGAATTTGAGAAGTGTGTGTTTCAACACCAAATATTACTAATTTGTAAACCTCATTAGATATTTCTTTTAAATAGTTGTTCACAAGTATTGTCCCAGTGTTTTGGTGCTTATGATCTAGGAAATGTCTAACTTTCTTCAACTGGAACTAATCTGCAGGAATAGATTTTAAAACTAAATTATTTTCCAAAACGACAATAGCTAACTTTTATTGACAGCTTACTATGTGTCAGAAGCTTTCATGTATTATCTCTAATCCTTACCAGAGTCTACAGAGGTTACCTTCTCAAGCTGAGGGCCCACAGCTAATAAGTGTTGGGTCAGGGGGTCAAGCTCTGCACTCCACTGTACCATGGGGTTTCACTGGACAAAATCTTAGTTTAAGGTATTATGTTACTTTAGAGAGAGAGGTGATATAGAGAAACTTAGTCACTAATTATCTTGAATTTCCATGATAGAGTAGTATTGGGGTGGAGAAGGGGTTTGGTGTATTCCAGGGATAATAACCTCATTGAATTGCCTCTGATTTCAAAGAAGTCAAAGCCTCAGTAGAGGAGAGTGGCACATAGTATCTTTAACATTTGCCCTTGTGGCAAGTAAGGCTCCATGATTTGTTTCCCCTCCCAAATTAAAACAAAAAAATTAGAAGAATAAAAATCAAGCCCTTTTTATCTCATCTGATATTGATTTGATACTGTGCTGCATTATGCAGCGGGACTGTTTAGAAAGTGATGTCAGAATACTGACCTGGTTGTTTATCTTGTTGTGTTTTATATACTCAAGACATCTAGAAGACATGCATGAGATTTACTGTTGGCTAAGCATTTAAAAGGTGAGCCTAATGTGCACAGCCTAAACACAATATTAATTTTATAAAACCTAGTCTAACTACCTTCCCTTTCCACTATGATAATTTTCGAGAAAAAGTTGTTAAATGACTGGATTTTTTTAAAAAAGTCTTTCTTCTTGAAAAGCAGAATTACATGGTTATTGAGCTTAGAGAACATGAAAATATTTTCAGAAGGGAAAAAAACAAATAGAATTGGAATATGAGAAGAATAAATAAAGCTTCTCAGTTTATATTATTTTACTTTTTGTGAGTGTAGGTCAGATTTTCAGAGTCTTTTAGGCTTTGACTTAGAACATTTCACTTCATTCTGTTGGCAAGAAAGAATTTGTTTCACTGAATAAAAATTCCCAGGAACCCTTTTTGTGCTTACAGAGGGGTATCCTTTGTCTACTTTGTCTATTGCCCTGACTGTATTGACAGCTCCTTGAAAGCAGGGACTGTGTCTTATTCACATTGTTTTCTTGCAGCACACATTTAGTAAGTGAATAAAGGAATTAATTAATAGGAAAAACAATGATGGAGACTTAGTTAAGCTTAAGATTTTTCTTGTTGTGGCTCTAAGTTTTTTTTTTTTTTTTTCCTTCTTTAGTTTTTTTTTTTTTTTTTTTGTCTTTTTCCGTGTCCGGCAACGGATCGCAACCCTCAGTGTCGCCCCCGTACCGACCGGGACCGGCAACGGGATCGCAACCCTCGGTGTTGCTCCCGCGCCTCGCTCAGCCAGTGAGCGGGAACCGGTCTGTATGTGGGATCCGAACCCTCGGGCGGGAGCGCCGCCGCGCTTCCCAAGCAGCGCACTATCCAGTGCGCCACCAGGCCAGCCCTTCCTTCTTTAGTTCTGAAAACAGAAAAGTCACTCTTGTCTATGTACTTTATGGAGAAGTGAGATATTAGACAAAGGATTAGCATGTATGTAGAAATACATGTAATGCTGGGGAAAGTCACACTGGAAATGAGGGAATAAGGTATTCCCTTTGGGCTCTCAGTTTATAGACAATCGAGACATTGTGAACAATATTGGCATTGAATTGAATATGACACTGGATCTCCCATGTGGTCTCAGGGAGTAGAGGCATAAAGAAATCAGTCATAATGATACTCAAACTCAGAACTAGGCATGTGATCTAAGTCTTATTTGCAAGATACTTTTTGTTCCAAGCACGGGACCCTCCACTCTGTCTATTGGTAAAAAGCAAGGATTTAATTTTTTGTTGTTGTCGATCTAAGCCCTTGGAGAAAGCAGACTATAAATCACAGATGGCTGATTGTAGGTTTTGTTCTTCTTACAGTGTCATCTAGCCATCTTTCCATCTGTCTCCTGTGGAATGTTCTCCAGTTCACAAGTTTGGGTCATATAGGTGAAGGCAGGGTAGTATACTGCAGATAAAGTCAAAACCTCTACCAAGATGTGATGGGAAGAAAGAGGTGAGCTCATTTTCCATCCAAGGCTATAGGCCTGCAATACTGTAATCAGCTCAGTGTGTAGAGCAATTGAAAGGAAAAGGTATATTTTCAGAAGCAACAGTCCTGAAGATCATGTAAAAAAAAAAAATGGAGAATAGATCCAAAAGAAATACTTTAAAAAATCTGTAGTTTGGGCCGGCCCGTGGCTCACTCGGTAGAGTGCGGTGCTGGTAACACCAAGGCCGCGGGTTCGGATCCTATATAGGGATGGCTGGTTTACTCACTGGCTGAGCGTGGTGCTGACAACACCAAGCCAAGGGTTGAGACCCCCTTACCGGTCATCTTTAAAAAAATAAATAAATAAAAAATCTGTAGTTTAACATATAAGGATGTTCACTGCAGTTCATAAGACAGAAAAGGAAAGAAAATACCCAAATATTCAGTAGAAGGGGAATGGGTAAAATAATTTTTCATGTTTCTTGTACATTATCCATGAAATGTATGTGTAGTCACATAAAAGAAAGGTGTAATCCCCTGGCAATGGGCAAAGAGACACCTCATTGGTGGTGGTGTTCTTATATCAGTCAGGGGTAGAGCAGAGGGGCAGTCCTTTGTTCTTCCTAGATTGATTCCTGGGTTGGTGGCCAGAGCTGTTTCCTGCCTGGGGCACATAAAATCCTAAAGCTGGACTTACTTTCTTCTTGGATCTTGGGAGAGGAAAGAATCAGATTCTCATAAATAGATTACTATTGAGGCTCAGGGGATATGTTTTAAAATCTTTTTTGACAGATGTAGTGATTATTCTGCTACAAACTTCTGAGCACTGATAATGTAAGCAAGGAGTTATAGTAGTACTCCATTCTAAGACCCTTACGTCCAGTGCTTACTTTTTAAGAGTGAACATGCCACCTAGCTTGGCTTCATGGCAAGGGTACAATAGGACATGGATAGTTGGTTCACAAAACTGGTTGCTGTGAGATGAAATAAATGGGTCACAGTTGGCTTTCAGAAAGTTAAGGGTTTTCACTATGTAGAGTGAGAAACTATTTTAAAATTATTTCAGAGAGGTTTTGTTGTTAATCACTGTGTACTCAGGAACCGGGATGAGTTCAAATCCTGTCTCTGCCACTCCTTGGCAGTGTGATCTTGAGTGGGTTAAACCTCTGCTTCTGTTTCTCACCTAAAAAGTGAGTTTAATAATAGAGCATATCTCAAGGTGGTTGGAAAGAATAAATTTATGAGAAGCATTAAAAATGGGGCCTGACACAATTGCAGCTAATAAATGAGCACCTATCATTCTCTGGGTTAAACATAAAGAAAAAGTATATATAAAATTTTTATAGGGCTGAGCCCATGGCGCACTCGGGAGAGTGCGGCGCTGGGAGCGCAACAGCGCTCCCGCCGCGGGTTCAGATCCTATATAGGGATGACTGGTTAGCTCGCAGTGCTCACTGGCTGAGCGCGGTGTGGCCTGTCTCAAAAAGGACAAAAAAATAATAATAAAAATAAATAAAATTTTTATAAAAGAAAGGTGTAGATATGAGAGTATTTTAAGAAGTTCTTGGAAAAAATAGAATTAAAAGATAATATGAATCTTTCCATTAACTTTTTGAAGACCCCTCATATATATGAACTGACAAAGGGCAATGACCAGGGAATATTAGAAAATGAAAAGACAACCAAAACAAGCTGCAGACAGTATGTTTGCTATCACTACATGTGTGTATTCATATATCCCCACACATAAAAATGGTAGCCGCTAGGGGTGGAAACGTGAGATTGTTTTCATTTTTGCATTGTATAATTCTGTATCTTATGAATCTCCCCCAATGAACATGCACAAGATGGCCAACATTGAAAATGTCTTTCCTCCTGGTGCGTGGAAGAAAGTGCACTAGCTAACCACTCTGTATAGACAGTGTGAGCACAGTCTGGGACCTGACCCATTGACAGGGAAGATGGTAGTGGCCCTTAGAAAGGGTAAGGAAGAGAATAAAGAGACTGGAGTTAGTACATCTCCTATCTTTAGCAGGTATGCCATAATTTGCAAACATAAGATATCCTTTATTTGCCTTATTTGTATGTTCTTTATAGCCTTGGAGCAAAAGAACAGATTTTTTTCTGAGAAGTGACAAACAAGTCTCATTTCAACATGAAGCTCACCATTGATCGTTTGGGTATGTCTTTGGAAATAGAAGTGAGAGTCCAGAATCAAACTGTTCCTTCAAATAGCATGGTAACCTCAAGTTGAGTCATTTAATCATCAATCTCTCAGTTTCCCCACCTGTTAAAATTGTAATAATAATCCTTACCATTGCATTCTTGAGTGGGGTGTTGTGCAACTTAATAAGATCACGTTTGCAAAATGCTTTGGTCTCTTTAGATAAAAGATGCAATATAAACACAGAGTCTCATTAAGATAATTATACAATGATTTTTCATAGTTCATGTTTACATCCAAGGCTAAATGTAGTGGTGGAGTTCATTTTATGGGAGCAAGGAAGGAGAGTGGCTTTCAACATTTAAAAGTAAAATCCTGAAGACATTTTGAAGATGGATATATGAGCAGTAGAAACAGTGTTTAGAATAGGAGAACTTAGTTTTGAAAGGTGATTAAAAAATGAAAAGTAAAAAAGAAAAGTTTTTTAAGTTCTGTGTTTAACTGAAAACATATTTTGTAAAGCAAAGTGATCACTTCTATCCCTTGAAAGAGGAAAAAAATAAAAGGAAGCTCTTCGAGAATATTGTTGGTTTTTACAAAAAGTTTTGTCACGAATATGACTGCAAAGTGGTGAAACCTGTCTGACCCCCTGTGCGTAGGGAAGATTGACTCATTAATTCTTGGCAGAGTCTTCTCCTGGGTGGCACTGTACCAGCTGCTGCCGTGATGGAGCAGGGAAGGCACATCCTCTACAAGTTCCTCCTTCTCAGGCTCTCCTGAGAATCCATCATGTTTACCGCTGGCTCCCCACCCTTTGGCACCATGGGTGCCTGCTACCACTATAGCCCGAGATATGGACAGTCAATTTCAGTTCCCAAGGTTTGGAAGTGCCGACACAGGAGGTCAGTGACCACAGAGGAAGGTAAGCTTGAAAGCAGAAGCCCATGCTCTTGGTTGCAGGTGGGGAAAGAAGGATTTTTGAAAAAAAAATAGAGATAAATCTATTCAGATGATCAGAACAAAAATTCCTCTTTACTTACTAAGTGCTTTTAATCTGCAAATTGTGATGGGCTGAGCTACGGAAGAAGAATCCTTGGCGAAAGGTCACTGTTTGGCACATAAGTTGATTCAGATGTCCTCTACTTGTAACCTGCAGGGCTGTTGATCTCGAATTTTGAAAATCATACCATCTGAATATTAATATTTTCATTTGATTCTGCTGAACAAAACTAAAGTTAGTGTTTCTAATTTTTTATATAAAGGAAGGTTTAATAATAATCTTTCACTATAGAGATGATTTTCATCATTAGGACTTTGGAGTATGAATGTGACTATTTTTGTTTTTGAAATATGAAGATTTTATAACATTCTTTAAAGACAGATTGGTGTAATAAAATGCTATATCAATATCAAGAAAAACTTAGTCTAGATTACTTAGGCAAGTATGTGAAAACTTTTGTCTAATATTTAATATGGACATTGTTTAATATTCTTTGTAGTTAATATTTAATATGGAAATTATTAGGATGTGAAAGGATGGGATTTTCTGATTTTCTTCTTTCCTACAAGAACTGTCCCTCATTTCTATTAAACTAGTTGTTACTTCATCCCTATTAAACAAGTTTAACTTTATATTCAAGTTAGAGAAATTATCTAGGACAAACAAATTATGTAAAATAAATTAATTTCAGCCTTAGGTAGAAATTGACATTTTTTTACTCTCCTATTTCTCTTTATTTGCTGGTGCTTATTTGAAACTGTATCTCTGTTTTTCTTGTTTGTTCTACTCTTTTAAGTGGACTTGTTAGTATGCTCTTGAGAATCTCTGTGTCTGGAAATGGGAATCATCAACAATTCCAACAGTTGCAAACAGAGTGAATGTTAAACTATGGGGAAAGTTATCAATAAAACAAATGAAAATATTCCTTATAGTACATTGTAATTACATTATAAGTGGGAACGAGTAATAAAACAGAAAAAGTTAAAGTTTGGGCCGGCCCGGTGGCACACTGGAGAGTGTGCCACTTGGGAGCGCGGCGGCGCTCCCGCTGAGGGTTCGGATCCCATGTGGAGACCGGTT
>NW_007731936.1:217816-219299 GCF_000696425.1 Galeopterus variegatus
AAAAAAAAAAGAAAAAGTTAAAGTTTTCCATGGAGGATATTAGGCAATGAGTCAAATAATTTTAAGTTTCCATCCTACATGCTGTGATTTATTAGCATTTCTTAAAGATAACATGCACATGTATTTACATTTGCTCAGAATTCTTAAGACTTCATCTTATGGAAAAATCAGAATCAGTTTCAGAAAAAGTCTGCACAAATTTACAACATGTGGTATCATTATTTTGATTTGGTAAAACAAAGATTTTCTTTCTAGGAACATGCAGGAAAGTATTCTTCCCCTTCCTTACTATCACACCATCACCAATAACCTAGAATAGATGAAGAATAGGCATGTGAATGCAGGGTAAATCCAAATTTTATTTCTAGTTCAAACTAATTTGCTATGTGGTCCTAATTATGTTTTATAACCATTTTTTACTTCAGTGGCTCTTCCTTTAAGGAGATATAATTTTTCTGTCCTTTCCATCTCATCGACATAGTACAAAAAAAATGCCATTTGCTGGGTGATGGCTATCCCTAGTAGATGTGGGTAAGACACATATCAGAAATTCATGTTGTTTATATTGAAATTAATTAGGATTATTTTAATTTCTTGTTCCATGTATCTCTGAAGTGGACTCAATAAATTTATTGAGGTGCAGGGAGCAAACATTTTCCAGTTGCAATTGTTAATGTTAAATTACTTGTTTTGGGGGAAAAGATATTCGAGAGCATATCCTAGTTAAGTAAGAATACTCCAAGAAATAAATGGTACCTTGTAAATCTCACAGCCCCTTTGTATTTCTCTGAATGGCAGAAATCAAAATACAGCTATGGTTTCTCTACCCTCCAGATTTTAAATTAATCTTAAGTAGATGCAGGATTTCTGCATTGTCTTCTTTATGGCAGGAAATTACAAATACTTTTGTTGTTATTGCCAGAATCTGAGGGCGTATAGCTTCCAGCAGTGGCACCTGGGTTTATTTTCTTTTGTCTCTTTTGGAGTGGGGGTTGGGGGCTCCTGAGAGCTGTCAGAGGGGAGTAATTTCTTTGCCAACACCCAATAGTTAAGACTTTTTTTCCTGTATTAATCATCCAGAAACTCTACTATTAAAGACCCGTCCCCTTTTCCTACTGGAATAGACCCCAAACTAGATCTTTTATTTGCTCCTCAACTATTCCTAAGCTCTCGATATATAGGTAATATATATTATTACCTGGATCTGAGACTAACTTCAATTTCAAAATATTTCTCAGTCTCTGTGGGATCATCCAGAGCTCATCTTAAATTCGCGTCATTGATTTCAGTGCCATACTTAATTGGTTGTGGTAATAATGGTAATAGTAGTAGTACTGGTGGTAATTATAGTAAAACAACCATTTATTCACCACTATATAAAGTGCTTTAAGTATTTCATCTTGTTTAATCTTCACAAAACTCATGAGGGATCTTTATTATCTCCATTTTATAGATGAAGAACCTGCACAAAGTCAGATGGATA
>NW_007731937.1:0-475 GCF_000696425.1 Galeopterus variegatus
TTCTTTCTTTTTTTTTTTTTTTTTTGTTGTGTCTTTATCTGGATTTGGTATCAGAGTTATGTTGGCATCATAGAATGAGTTTGGGAGAATGGCTTCTGTGTCTATTTTTTGGAATAGTTTGAGGAGAATTGATATTAATACCTCTTTAAAAGTTTAATAGAATTCAGCTGTAAAGCCATCCAGACCTGGACTTCTCTTTGTTGGAAGATTGCTGATTACCGCTTCAATCTCATTGCTNGGTCTGTTCAGGTTTTCTATCTCTTCTTGGTTCAGTCTGGGTAGTTTGTATGTGTCTAGAAGCATCCATATCTTCCAAGTTTTCATATTTGTTGTCATACAGTTGTTTATAATAGTCTCTAACAATTCTTTGTATTTCTGTGGTATCAGTTGTAATGTTTCCCTTTTATTTTTTTTAAAAAAAGATGACCGGTAAGGGGATCTTAACCCTTGACTTGTTGTTGTCAGCACCACACTC
>NW_007731937.1:1295-17302 GCF_000696425.1 Galeopterus variegatus
GGGCCTTGGTGTTATCAGCACCACACTCTCCCGAGTGAGCCACGGGCCAGCCCTAATGCCTCCCTTTTCATTTCTGACTTTTGTTATTTGAGTCTTCTCTCTTCTTTTTTCTGTTAACCTAACTAATGGTTTGTCTATTTTATTTACCTTCTTGAAAAACCAACTTTTTGTTTTGTTGATCTTTTCTATTGTTTTCTGAGTCTCTATCTCATTTAGTTCTGCTCTGATCTTAATTATTTATTTCCATCTACAATCTTTAGGATTAGATTGTTGCTGTTTTTCAAGTTCTTTGAGGCATAGTGTTAGATAGGCCCTAATACATTAATAGTGGGTGATCTGAACACACCTCTCTCAGTATGGGACAGATATTCCAGGCAACAAATCAACAAAGAGACACAGGATTTAATCTACACTTTAGACCAACTGGACCTGGCAGTTATATACAGAACGTTTCACCCAACAACTAAAGAATATACTTTCTTCTCATGAGCTCATGGAACATTCTCCAGGATAGACCACATGTTAGGTCACAAATCTAGTCTCAGCAAATTTAAAATAATTGAAATCATTCTAAGTATCTTTTCAGACCACAATGGACTAAAACTGAAAATTAATAAGCAAAACTCTGGAATATATACAAATACATGGAAACTAAACAATAGTCTCCTGAATGACCTATGGGTCCAAGAAGAAATTAAACAGGAAATCAAAAAGTTTCTTGAAACTAATGAAAATAAAGATACATCATACCAAAACCTAGGGGATACTGCAAAAGCAGTACTAAGAGGCAAATTTCCTGCAATAAACACTTACATCAAAAGAATGGAAAGACTTCAAATAAATGACCTAACACTCCACCTCAAAGGTATCATGGTAACTCTGGTCTCAAAATTATTTGGGAAGTGTTTTGTCCTCCATTTTCTGAAAGATTTTTTATAAAGCTGGTATTATTATTTTTCCTTAAATATTTTATAGAATTCACCAGCAAAGTCATCTGGACCATGTGTTTTCTTTATGGGAAGGTTTTAAATTTTTTTAAAAATTTATTAATAGTTATAGAACTATTTAGATTCCTTGTTTCTTTTTTAATGAGCTGTACTAGTTTTTTGTCTTTCAAGGAGTTTGCCCATTTTATATAAGATGTCAAATTTGTTGCATAAAGTTGTTTATAATATACCCTACCTAATATGTAGTGATGGTCTCTCTTTTATTCCTCAGTATGGTAATTTATGTCTTCTCTCTTTATTTTCTGATCAAGCTCACTCATTATAGGCTTATCAATTAAGTTGTGTGGTTTTTTTCAAAAATGATATTTTGACTTTACTAATTTTCTCTATTTATGGTCTATGTTTAATTTTATTAATTTCTGCTCTTATTTTTATCATTTTGTTCCATCTACTTACTTTTGTCTTAAGTATTCTTTTTATATATTATTAAAGTAGGAGTTTAGATACCTAACTTTAGACTTTTCTTCTTTTTTAATGTAAGCATGTAAAGCTCTACATCTTTCTCAAAGTACTCCTTTATCTTCTCCCTCAGATTTTGATGTTTTATTTTTGTTTTCATTCAATTCAAAATATTTTCTAATTTCCCTTATGATTTCCTCTTTGATGTGAGGTAGAAATGTTTTGTACAGTTTCCAACTATCTAGGGATTCTCTCGATATATTTTTGTTACTAACTTCTAATTTAATTCCCTTGTATTCAGAGAACATACTCTATATGATTTTAATTATTTTAAATTTGTGAAGATCTGTTTTACGCCCAGCATGTTTTATCTTGGAGAATGTTACATGTCCCCTTGAAAAGAATGTGTACTCTGCTGTTGTATGAGTTCTTTACAAATGTCAATTATTTCCAGTTTTTTGATAGTTCAAATATCCTATACCCTTTCTCATTTTCTGTCTACTTGTTATATAAACTACTAAAAAAGGACTATTGCAGTCTCCAGCTCTAATTGTGGAATTTTTTGTATCTCTTCTCTGTTCTGTCAGTTTTGGTTTCATGTATTTTGAAATTCTGTTGTTGTGTGCATAAATATTTAAGATTGCCATATCTCTTTGATTAATGAAACTTTTCTTTATGATATAGTCCTCTTTATTCCTGGTAATTTTTTTTGTATAAAGGCCTACTTTGTTTGATATCAGTGTAATTACAGCAGGTAATTTCCTATGATTAGTGTTTGTGTGGTGTATCTTTTTCATCATTTTACTTTAGCCTATCTCTGTCTTTATACTTAAAATGTGTTTCCTATAGATAGCATACAAGGGTTCTTCAAAATGTTTATGGTAAATGTGCATTATTAAAAATCTATGCATGGATTTAAAATTTTTTTGCACCAAAATAGACTTGTAGTAACTTGTTATAATGTGTCTGAACAGGATGTACTTTGAAGCACTGAGAAGGATAAAACATCAGTTTGAAAAGAGCCCCTGTCAGAGTAACATAAATTCTGCTGAAACTGAAGCAAGAACAAACATCAAATTTATGGTGAAGCTTGGGTGGAAGAATGGTGAAATCATTGATGCTTTACAAAAAGTTTATGTGGGTAATGCCCCAAGGAAATCAGCAGTTTACAAATAGATAACTCATTTTAAGAAGAGATGAGCTGGTGTTGAAGATGAAGTCTGCAGCAGCAGACGGTCCACATCAGTTTTCAAGGAAAAAGTAAATCTTGTTTGTGCCCTAATTGTAGAGGATTGATGATTAACAGCTGAAACAATAGCCAACAACACAGACATCTCAATTGGTTCACCATTCCAACTGAAAAATTTTAGTTGAGCAAACTTTCTGCTTGATGGGCACCACAACCATTGTGCCAAGATTAGCTGCAGCCAGGAGAAGAGTTTTCAATGGGAATTTTAAACAAGTGGAATCAAGATTCTGAAACATTTCTTCAAAGAATTGCAACAAATGATGAAACATGGCTTAACCAGTACAATCCTGAAGACAAAGCACAATCAAAGCCATGGCTACCAAGAAGTGGAAGTTGTCCAGTCAAAGCAAAAGCAGACTGATCAAGAGCAAAGGTCATGGCAACAATTTGGGGAGATGCTCAAGGCATTTTGCTTGTCCACTTTCTGGAGGGCCAAAGAACAATAACATCTGCTTATATGAGAATGTTTTGAGAAAGTTAGCCAAAGCGTTAGCACAAAAATGCCTGAAAAACCTTCACCAGAGATTTCTTTCTCACCACAACAATGCTCCTGCTCATTCCTCTCATCAAATAAGAGCACATTTTATGAGAATTTTGATGGGAAATCATTAGGGATCTATCTTACAGTCCTGATTCAGCTGCTTCTGACTTTTTGTTTCTTAATCTTAAAAAATCTTTAAAGGGAACCCATTTTTCTTCAGTTAATAATGTAAAACATGACTTCGTTGGCATGGTTAAATTCCCAGGACCCTCAGTTCTTTAGGGATGGACTAAATAACTGGTATCATTGCTTATAAAACTGTCTTGAACTTGATGGAGCTTATGTTGAGAAATAGCTTATATTTTTTATTTGTATCTTTTAATTCTATTTTCCCATGAACTTTTTGAAGGCCCCTCATATAGTTGGGACTTGCTTTATGAATCTGATCTGGCATCTCTGTCTTTTAACTGGAGTGCTTAGACTATTTATACTTACCGTATAAATCAATATGGTGGGGTTTAAATTTGCAATCTTTTAATTTGTTTTCTCTTTGTTTTATTTGTTCTTATTTCTTTTTCTTGTCTTAGTATTCCATTTTATTTTCACATTGGCTTATTAACTATACTTTTATCTTTTATTATTATTATTTTTTTAGTGTATGTCTTGGGATTTACAATATGCCTCTTTAATTTATTAATTCTCTTTCAAACAATGTATAATGTATGACCTTTCCAACAGTGTTGTGGGTTGAATTGGAGCCTATATTACCTCAAAGAGACTGTTGGTAGAAATGTGGCCCTTACAGGAGATTCTGGTAAGGGCTCAGAATGAAAAGAAGAGAGCTATAGAGAAAGTTTTTGTTGTCTTAGAGAATGCGTATATCATCATGAACAGAATGTTGCTAGAGATATGGATGTTGAAGGTGCCTCTGGTGATATTTCAGAAACAAATGAGATGAGGTGGCCAGTGGCTCACTTGAGAAAGCATGGTGCTGATAACACCAAGGTCAAGGATTCAGATCCTTGGACAAGCCAGCTGCCAAAAAATATATGTATATATCAGAAATGAAACAAATTAGAGGCATAGAAACTGGAGGATAGATGATCCTCATTATAAAGTGGCAGAGGATTTGGCTGAATTGTGTCAGATGGAAAGTAAAACTTGTAAGCTATGAACCTGGATGTTTAGCTCAGGAGATTTCTAAGCACCGTGTTGATGGTGTGGCTTGGTGTCTCCTTGCTAGGAGAGGAGAGAAATAAATTGAAGCAGGAATTGCTAAACAAAAAGAAACCAGTACTTGATGATTTGAGTTATCTTAGCCTTTCCAGGTAGTATGCTCTGGAAACACGGCCGAGGGCAGAGCTGGACAACCATTTACTAAAGAGATCAAGTGTGTGACTCATTGCTGTAGATGAGATGAGCCCTCACCCAAACCTCATTCAGGATTAATCCTCACTGTAGCTGTTGAGGGTGGGAAATCCTATTATGGTACTTGAAAGATGGTGCCTTGAAGAGGTGCTTAGATTGTAGCATCATGCCATAGTGAGTGGATTAATAATGGTGGCCTGGCATGTGGTTCTGAGGACTTTAAAAGGAGAGTGCTCTCTCTGTTCCACCATTTTTCTGCCATGTAAGACCCCTGCATTGCTGTAAAATCACCACCAAGATTCTCACCAGATGTGTTCCCTGCACTATGGACTTCCCAGCCTCCAAAACTGTAAGCAATAAATTTCATTTTCTTCATAAATCATCCAGTTCCATGTATTTTGTTATAAGCAATAGAAATGGACTCATACACTCATGGATCCAACCAATCATCTCAGTAGAATCCAGGAATAGAGATGGGGTTATCCAGGAAAGGTATGTGGGGGACCCTCTTGTTTGATGGCTTGGACACTCATTAATTGCATGGGAGGCCAACAAGGCTTTTGAAAATTTTGTACCAGCAGGAACACTTCCAGCTTGGATCGAAAGGAACAGAGACAGGATGAAATAAAGGAAGAATTATATTGAGGGTAGAACCATAGATGCAGAGACCAGTAGGGCTGCCATTGCCACAGGCCCAGAGAGCACAGGTCCAGGGGGCAGGGCTCTCACCCTGAACCAAGGGGAGAGGACTTTCACCCTGGTGGGCTTAGATGGCAAAGTGTCAGACCAAAGAGAACTATTCTCAAGTCATAAAATTTACTGGAATTTGTCCTGCTAAGTTTTGAACTTGCTGGGGACCTGTGACCCCCTTTCTCCTTTCCATTTGTCTCTTTTGGAATGGAATGTCTATCCTATGTCTTTCCCATTATTGTATTTTGGAAGCAGATAACAAGTTCACAGGTGAAGAGACATTTTTTCCCAGGATAAATCATACCCCAAGTCTCACCCATATCTGATTTAGATGATATTTAGATGAGATTTGGGATGTAGAGTTGATGCTGGAATGGGTTAAGACTTTTGGAGATGTTGGGATTGGGAATAATGTATTTTGCATGTGAGAAAGACGTGAATATTTGGGAACCATAGGGCAGACTGTTATGGGCTGAATTGTGCTCCTCCTCTCTCTAGCCCCTACCATCCCTTCCAAATTTATATGTCCAAGTCCTAATCTCCAGAACCTCAGCATGTGAACTTATTTAGAAATTGGGTTGTTGCAGAGATAATTATTTAGGTTAGGATAAGGTCGTACTGGAGTAGGTGGGCCCCTAATCCAATATGACCAGTGTATTAGGCCATCTCTTTTGCTTATAACAAAATATCTGGAACTGGATAATTTATAAAGAAACAGTATATATATTGCTTACAGTTCTGGAGGCTGGGAAGTCCCAAGTCCAGAGCACACATCCGGTGAGGGCCTTTTCTTGGTGGTAACTCTACAGCGATGCAGAAGATCACATGGCAAGAATGGCGGAGCAGAGAGAGCTAACTCCTCACTTCTTTTAAAGTCCTCAGAGCTATGCCCATGACCATCATTAGACCATCAACTTAATCCATTTACTAGGGCATGGTCCTTGCAATCTAATCACCTTTTCAAAGCTGCATCTTTCAATTACCATAATAAGATTTTCCACCCTCTTAAATTGTCACAGTGGGGGTCAAGCTTCTAATACATGGGCTTTGGGTGACACAATTCAATCCACAGCATCTGGTGTTTTTATAAGAAGGGGAAATTTGGATACAGACATGTACACAGGGAGAACATCATGTGAAGATGAAGGCAGAGATTGGATGCTGTTTCTACAAGCCAAGGAATGCAACAGGTTGCCAGCCAACCACCTTCAGAAGCTAGGAGAAGAACATGGATTAGATTCCCCCTCACAGCTCTAAGAAACCAACCCTGCCAACACCTTTATCTCAGACTTCTAACCTCCAGAACTGTGCGATGATACATTTTTGTTGTTTAAGCCATGCAGTTTGTGGTATTTTGTTATGGTAGCCCTAGCAAACTAATACTCACAGTAGGTTTTTAATTCTCCTCTCCTGTCCTTTTTGCTATTTCTGTTCCACATTTGATTTTTATTTATGTAAAAAACTCCATAATACACTGTTATTAATTTTGCTTTTAGTCAATTACCTTTTAAAGATGTTAAGTTCAATTTTTGACAGTCTTGTGACTGTAAGTTTTCTCATTTTGGTTTTAATAAGCAATTTTTAAAATAATTCCTAATGAAGCTGAACATCTGTTTTTCATGTCGGTTGTTTTTATTTCCACAACTGTCAAGTAAATGACTTTTCACACCTTTTGTCTATTTTTCTATTGGATTTTTCTGAATTTTTCCCCCGTATTGATTTATGGGAATACTCTGTGTTTGCTAAATACTAATCCTTTGAGGCTTTCCCAAGTAGAGATTGTCTTGTCTTCCCTTTCTTTATGGGTTCTCATAATAAATACAAAAAGCTTAATTTCAATGAAGTTGAATTGACCTATATTTTTGTTTATGATTTATACTTTTGAAGTTTTATTTGAGAAGTCCTTTTCTACTCTGATGTCTTAAAGATTTTTCATATTATTTTTCTAATATTTAATATATCTAGAATTGATTTTTGCTGTGCTTTGAGACAAGATTGTAATTTATTATTTTCCTGTAGGACGACTATTCTCTAACATTTCCCTACTTATCTACAATGACAGCTCTTACATATCAAGTTTCCAAATATTTGTGGTCTATTGCTGAGCTCTCCAATTTGTTCCATTGTACTGTTTGATTTACTTGTGCCTGTGACAAAAGGACACTGTTGTAATTATTATAATTTTGCAATACTTTTTCTATCTGGTACAATTAGTCCCCCACACTAACATTCTTCATCAGGGGTGTCCTTTGCTTTTCCACATAAATATTATTGTCAACTTGTCAAGTTCCACCAAAAACCCTGCTGGAATTGCAACAGGAATTGCATTGCATTGATATTGTTATAGTTTTGAGCCCTCCTATCCTTTAATAAGGTGTATTTCTTCATTTATTTAGATCTTCTTTAATATCTTTTAACACAGTTGTGTAATTTTCTCCCATGTCTTGCATATCCTTTATTAGCTTTGTTTTACATTTTCCTAGCATTTGATTCTGGTGTATAGAAATGAAATTGTCAATACACATATTAATTTTGTATCTGGAAACTTTATTAAGTTATCTAATTTGAATGATCTGTAGGTCTCTTTGAGTACTTTTCATAGATCATCATAACACTCATGAATAATGATTTTGTTTTTTACTCTTTTGCAATCTTTATGACTTGCAATTTTTTTCTTGTATTACTTAACTGGTTAGGACTAGAGTATAATATTGAATGTAATTAGTGACAGCAAGCATTTCCTCACTTGTTCCTAATGTTGAAGAGAATTAAAAAAATTAAATATTCAGTATGCTATTTGCTATGAGGTTATTGTAGATATCCTGTATCAGTTTAAGGATGTTTCCTTCTTTCCTTAGCTTGTAATAGCATATTTTAGAAAATAATCAGTAGATGTTGAATTTTGTTGTATGCTTTTCTGCATCTCTTGAGGTAATTACATGTTACTTCTCCTTTAATCTGTTGAGGTAAAATTGTATTGATTAATATTATATTTTATCAGCCAGTTGATAATATTTTGTTTAAATTTTTTGTGTCTATGTTTATGAGTGAGATTAGACAATTTTTCTTTTACTTTATTGATCTTGTTAGGTTTATCAAGGTATAGTAGCCTCATAAAATGGTTTGGGAGTGTTTTTCCATAATCTCGGAAAGAATTTGTACAATCTTGGAATAAAAAATTTATTAAATTTTTGAACTCATAGGTATAAATTTCTGGGCCCTATATTTTCTATATGAGACTATTTTAAACCACTCATTTAATTTCTTCAATTGTTACAGGACTATTCATATTTTCTATATTGTTTTTGATAAGTTTTGGCGTTTTTCCTAGAAATTTATTTATTTTATGTATGTTTTCGAGTTTACTATAAAGTCGTTGACAATAGTTTCCTATTACCTTCTTACTCTGTTATTTCTATCTTGCTCTCCTTTTATTTCTCTAGCAATCTTATCAGATATTTGACAATTTATTAGGTCTTTTTGAAGTATTTACTTCTGACTTTGCTAATTCTCTCAATTGTACATGTTTCTAATTTTAATAACCTTGCTTTTATTCTTATTTCTTTCTTTTTACTGTCATTGGGTTTATTCCATGTTTTCTAATTCTAATTAGAGTTGGACTAAGCTTACTTCATTTATTTTCCAACTTATTTATAAATATAAGCATTACAGTCTATACATTTTCCTAGAAATACCATTTTAGCTTCATCCTACAGTTTTGATATATAGCATTTTCAATATTGTTTAGTTCTAACTTTTCTAATTTCCATTACGTTCTCATTTTTGACATGAAAGTTATTTAGGAGTGTGATATTTTATTTTCAAATTATTTTTTCTAGTTATTTATTTGTTGTTTTTTATCTAACTTAATTGCATTATGGTCATTAAACATGGTCTATGTAATACAGATTATTTGAAATTTGTTCAGACCTTGTTTAATGTTCCTTATTTACACGAGAATAATTGTTATTCTCCAACTGTTGCTAGAGTTTAATTATCAAGCTTTTTAATTTTGCATTCATCTTTTCTACATCCCTACTGGCTTTTTTTTTTCTTGCTTTATGTGTCTATTACTGCACTAAAAAATGTTTTTAAATTTCCCACTATGGAGGTAGATTTATCAGATTCTCCTTGTGATTCTATCTGTTCTTGTTTTATTTATTTTGAAGCAATATCATTATGTGTATGCAAGTTTAGAATTGTTAAATCTTCCTAGTGACTTTAACTTTTATCAATACTCTTATCACTAGTAATGCTTTTTGCTTTAAAGTCTATTTAAGCACATAATATTAATAGAGATACATCAGCTTTCTTTTGTTTAGTATCTAAATAACATCTTTTCTCATCTTTATGCTTTAATTTTTCTGTTTACTTCTGATTACTTTCTGTCTTATATTCAGTATAGAAGTAAATTGTTTTTATTCTGGCAGCCTTTTCGTTTTAACTGGAAAATCTGGTCACTTTATATTAATGTGGGTAATTGGTAGAGTTGGACTTCATCGTACCGTTTTATTCTGTGTTTTCTATTGGTCTTGCTCTTTTCTTTTGTTTGTTTGTTATTTCCCATTTTGTTTATTTATTTAATTTTTTTGGATTGGTTGATTACCCCCAAAATTTATTTATTATTCCTCAAATAGTATGGAAGTTACACAACCTATTTTTGTCCTTTTAGTGTTACCTTAGAATTTTAACAGAAAAAATAAGATATATGTGCTTTCTACCCAACCAATTCAAGGAACTTGGAACTTTAACTTCAGTTACCTCTTTTTGATTAAAGGCTATCATTATTCAGCATTTTTTAAATATCCCAAATTGTACATTGTCATTATTATTTGTACAGCCAATATTATTTGGATTTGCTCATATGTTAATAAGTTCTTTTATCAATTTTGGAAAATTCTAAGTTACCATCTCTTTGAATATTTCCTTTCCTCCCTGCTGTCTATTATGAAGAATGGCCAAAGGGCAGGAAAAACTCACAGGAACAGGTGCAGTATCTAATGTAAAGTCCTCCACCCGGCATCATAGTCCCAGCAGCAGGACAAGAACCTCAGACTCCAGGAGAGAATTTCAACCTTAGGCTGTGAAAAACTGATAGTTCATGATCAGCTCTAAATTAAAAGGACATGGGACTGAGTCAGGCTGGTAGCCATATTAGTCCAATTGCAAACCAAGTAGTCAGAGAAAAGAAGAGATGAGAGAGACTATGAGACTGCTGAGACAAAAGGAAACCTGGACCCCTGACTTGCCAATTTCTGTCCCTGCAAGACTCAGCTGTACTCTGGTGCCAGGCCTGGCAAGTTTGTTAGATTGCCCAAACAAAGACAGCCTGAGTAGCTTTCAGCTTTTGCAAACTCGAGCCTTACTTTCTGTATCTGTCATAAGGGACATCTGCCCAACCAAATTCATAAAGTGCAATGGCAAGAATAAAAAATGCAAACAATAAATAAAATGACAACTTCCCAGCCTCAAACAGAACTAGCCTGTTCATAGAAAGCCCTGTCGCAGGGCATGGTGCTCATGAGCAATAGCATATTTCTTTCCTAAAACAGAGGGAACTACTTAGTTTTTCATTATCCCTTTGAGAGAGTATTTACCTTCTCTTCTACTCATATCTGTTAGTTAACTTTCTCTCTGTGTAATTATTGCATGTATCAGGTATTTGTATTTTGTGAGAATGTAAGTGGATGGGATTTTGAAAGGGAGCTAATATTTACTGACTATTTTACAATGCATGATTCACTTTTTACGTATGTGATCTCATTTATTCCACCCAGATAGCAACACAGCAATATTGAATATGACCATTTTACAAATGAGAAAACTGAGGCTCAGAGAAATGATCTGACTTGGAGCTGAGATTTGAGTCCAGGTCAATTTGACCAAAACCCCATATATATTCTTTCAACCTCATCACCATCCTGGATGTGAACTATGAGGGCTAACATGGACAAGTTATTAGGAAATGCTCCAGACGCAGATGATGTCAATGGCCAGAACAAGACCATTCACTGGGCCTTTAGGCGGTAACAGTCACTCTGGCCCCAAAGTCATTACATGACTCTCTCAGCAGAACACTGAATTGAGTAGGAAGTTTGGAAAGAAAGCATCAGTCTTTTACATTGATCTTGGAGAAGGTTATGGAATAAGGGGAATAGACAGCTTCTAGAACACAGTAGGCACTTAGTAACTAAGTAGCTGAAAACTACAGGCAACTGCAGGGGCCAGGCAGTATCATACATGGGTGAAGCGGCTAGAGGAGGTGCACATTCAGACACTGGGGCATGGTGTGTCCGTATGGAGACCAGAGCCCATGTCCCAGGTGCCAGGAGCAGCCACTCCTCAACTGCACCACACTCACCTCTGGCCGATTACAGGCCATGTCTGAGAGTAGGCTACCTTGCTTCATCTTCTAATTTTTCTAGGGTCTAGAAATCTGGATGTCTGAGTGATATCTGCAGATTTTTTTTCATGTGCCCTGTCACTAGATTGCAAATAGGCATTAGTCCCACTCTGACTTTCTCCTTCTTCCCAGCTCCTTGGGGAGTCAGAATGGTACACAGATGCCACAGGGGCCACAAACAGTCGGGACGTTGAGGGAGGAGAGAAAGCCCGGCCTGTGCTCCTGAGGCATCATTCGAGTTGCAGGTGCTGGCTCATTCACTGCTCAGTGTGTGTGTAGGGGGGATGTCTTGTGATCTTGGCTTGAGTTGCAGGTACTGGCTCCGTACAGATCTTGCTTACATTCACTGATACTTGGGGATTCACAAATGCAGACTTGCAGAGAGGAGTGAGGTATGATTCTTTCTATAAGCATTATATTTCAAGAGCACGATTCCCAGAGGACAAAGAAAATTTATGATTCCTTAAAATGTGATAGGACTGCCCCAAATGCACGAAGTCAGTTACAGAAGATGTCAAACTTTTAAGTCATGGCACTACTTGTGCTGTGATGGTGTAAACATTACAAATTTTTCATCAAGATGGAAAATAAACACAGCTTTTTCAGGAAGGTGGCCCAGTGATTCTTTACCATCGGCCTCCCTCTCTGCATCTGGATCCTTCCCCTTTTCTTATCTCCTAAGGTTCAAGCCCTAGGGAGGGGCTTTTAAGCTAGAAGACAGGTACAAAGGAAAGACTGTCAACTATGGAGTCCGACAGCCCTGCCCTGGTAAACTGTTTCATTCTTCTTAAATAGTCCCTGCAGGAGGAGTGTATCTCCCCACCCACTTACTCTGGGCTTTGCCATGTTACTTGCTTTGGCCAATGGAATGTGAGCGAACTTGACATATCCTATGTCTGAGCAAAAACTTTAAATGTGTGGTTTTTGTCAGCTTCTTGTTCTTCCCCTCTTCTCTGAGAATGGGCATATCCCACATGGGAGATGCTTCTTCCACCTGACTTATAGAATAAGTTACATGGAGCAGAGCTGAGCAGGACCACAGCTGTCCTGCAGCTGCCAACATGCCACATGAGCACAAAGTGAATGTATGTTGTAAGCCATGAGATCTGGGAGTTGTTTGTTATACTTCAAAGCTGACTGATATACCTACATGGCTTTGCCTCTTCTGGGGTGTGTGATCTTCAGATCTACCATACCATCCAGCAATCCCACTTCTGGGTATATACCCAGAGGAATGGAAGTCATCATGTCTAAGGGATACCTGCACTCCCATGTTCACCGCAGCTCTGTTTACAATAGTCAAGAGTTGGAACCAACCTAAATGTCCATGACAGACAACTGGATAAGGAAAACGTGGTATATATACACAATGTGGTATCTATACACAATGGAATACTACTCATTCATAAAAGAGAATGAAATTCTGCCATTTGCAGCAACATGGGTGAGCTTGGAGAAAATTACGTTAGGTGAAATAAGCCAGGCACAGAGGGAAAAAACACATGTCCTCACTCATAAGTGGGAGCTAATAGAGAAAAAAGAAAGGAAAGAATGACCACAGTGGTGTGTTGGACTTGCAGAGGGAGAGAACAGACCTAGTGTCGCCGGAAGAGGGGAGCGAGAGGTGGATTGGGGAGAGGTTGGGTGGGGGACACGGGGACAACTGCAATATGAGGTGGTGGGCATGCTGATGGTATTGATCTGCTCACCACATCTTGGGCACAGGTGCTGATGATCAGCTCTGTGCCCCATGAATATGTATAATTAATAAAAATTAAATTAAATAAAATAAAAAATAAAAATAAATAAATGAATAAAAGAAAGCTCTGACTCACATTCCACATTAGTAGTAGTTGGTGGCTTGTGCCTTGGGCTATATCTAGACACCCAAATGATTAACTTGAATTGCTTTGTTCTGGGAACTGATCTAGCAGGAAATTGGCAGCACTCAGGACTGAACACTTTCATAGGGGCCCCACCAGTGTCAGTCCCCGCACGAGGGCCAGGAGGTGCAGAGGCTGGAGCCCAGGCTGCTGCATTCTCACCACGGTCAACAAAGAACGACCAATTCTGAGTGAATAATTTACTTGTGTTTCCACATTCATCAGATCAAATGAAGAGTTCCCTCAGCTGAGCAAAATGGATTGCCCAAGTTAATCCCAGAGTCTGTCTGGGGTAAGTGAAGCATGGTAGAAAAGTAATATGGAAGGCTTGCTGCTGGGAAATATGTTGAGTCCAAACAGGAAAGAGATGAGAAAGGGGTAAAATAACAGCCCAGAAGAACAAGGCTCCCGGGTGCCAAATCCTATCGTTAACTCCCAAATATGTTCAAGATATTTCATTACTGTCCTGACCAAACTGTTACATTTTTTTCTTTTTTTCCTTAGTTATAACTAAGAGCAAAGGATTTCAGCCGTGTTAGCCCAGACTAATCTGTCTGCTTCCTATTTCTCTCAGTAGGACCACCTGACTTCTACTGATTAATTCACCTTGAGCCTTGAGTGCCTGCTATGTGCCAGCCACTCTTCTAGGCACTGGGGACACCACAGGGACAGAGCAAAGTTTCTGCTCCATGGAGTTTGTATTCTTTCTAGAGTCTTCAGATGTCCTCTTTGAAGTGGCATTGGTCAACATGCCCACCAAGGAGGCACCCCAAAACCCTACCCCAAGTTTCTGGGGTTCCTCTAAACCAAGTTGGCTTCATGTGAACCCCATCATTTGATCCTGACAATGACTTTTTGAGGTAGCTATTGTTGATCCCATCTCAGAGGAAGGGCACTGAAATACAGCTGAGGGATTTCATGGAGTAAAGGGGATTAAAGGCCAGTGAAGGACCACTCCTACCCTGGGCCCTGGTGCCTGACACATGCTCACTTCTCTATCTCCTTCTGCTCTTGGCTGGGAGGCAAAGTCTAGCTGGGCCTCCAAGCACACTTCACAGAGAGTTTCTTCTTAAATCTGCCCATATGAGACACCACAGATCATCTTCAAGAACATTATACTCAGTGAAATAATCCACTCACAGAAGGATAAATACTGCATGATCCCACTTATATGGGGTATCTAACATAGTCAAGCTCATAGAAGCAGAAAGTAGAATAGTGGTTGCCTGGGGCTGGCGGAAGGAAGAATGAGCAGGTTCTGTTGATCAGGTAAACAAGTTTTAATTGTATAAGATGAGTAAGTTCTAGAGATCTGCTGTAAAGCATTGTACTCATGGTTAACAATATCCTACTTTAACACTTAAAATTTTGTTAGAAGTGTAGACCTCATGTTATCTGTTCTAGTAATAATAATAATAATAGGGAGGACCACTGGGTGTTTTCCCCATATCTTTCGGGGTGAGATCACTCATTCATTCAACCAACCAGTATTTACTGAACAGACACTCTGTGCCAGCTACTCCTGTAGCCACTGGGGAGGCAACAGCAGATGGCACTGACAAGATATATGCCCCCATGGAGATGAGATTCCAGCTGGGAGGCAGTGATAAACAAGTAAACAAACGTCCAAAAAGTCATTTCAGACTAAGACAAGATAAGGGCTCTGAAGAAATAGATGGAGTGGTGTGACAGTAACACGGGCTGGGTTTTAGATATGGCAGCCTCCATCAGATGGCTGTATGTGACGTGAGACCTGAGGGATGAGAATAAACCAACCATGCAAAGAACTCGAGGGTGGGTGGGGTCGGAGGCATTTCAGGCAGAGGGAACAGCAAGTGCAAAGCCCCGGAGGTGAGAGAGGCCTCGTTGTGATCAAAAGACAGAAAGGGGACCAGTGTGGAAGGAGCATTGTGAGCAAGGACAGTGTCATAGGGTGGGGCTGGAGAGGCGGGCAGGAGTCAGGTTATTCCAGGCCTTGTGTGCACAAAAGCACTTTGGGCTTCATTCTAAGAGCAGTGGGAAGCTAAGAAAGGATTTTAAGCAGGAGGTTGAGGGATAAAACATGAACCCACCCATCTCTTCTGTTTGAAAAAATGTCACTGCAGTTGATCAATTGAAAATGGACTGTAGGGGGCCGGCCCGGTGGTGCACTGGAGAAGTGCGCCGCTTGGGAGCGTGGCGGCGCTCCCGCCGAGGGTTCGGATCCACGCGCGGTGCGGGTGCAACACCGAGGGTTGCGATCCCATTGCCGGTCCCCGGTACGGGCGCAACACCGAGGGTTGCGATCCCGTTACCAGTCAGTAAAAAAGACAAAAAAAAAAAAAAAGAAAGAAAAAGGACTGTAGGAGACAGGAGTGGAAAGAGCACTTTGGAAGCTATTGTGAGAGATGATTGGGCTTGCGCTGAGGAAGTGGCAGCGGAGGTAGAGGTGGGAGAAAAGATCTGAGACACAGCTGGGAGGTGGCGCTGACCAGACTTGGTGACGGATTGGATGCATGAGGTAAGGGAGAGCAAGGAACGCTGAGGA
>NW_007731937.1:17456-18976 GCF_000696425.1 Galeopterus variegatus
GGCGCAACACCGAGGGTTGCGATCCCGTTACCAGTCAGTAAAAAAGACAAAAAAAAAAAAGAAAGAAAAAGGACTGTAGAAGACAGGAGTGGAAAGAGCACTTTGGAAGCTATTGTGAGAGATGATCGGGCTTGCGCTGAGGAAGTGGCAGCGGAGGTAGAGGTGGGAGAAAAGATCTGAGACACAGCTGGGAGGTGGCGCTGACCAGACTTGGTGACGGATTGGATGCATGAGGTAAGGGAGAGCAAGGAACGCTGAGGAGCTTAACTTCAGTTAACGCTGAGGAGCTGAGTAACTGAATGCAACATTTTGATGATGTGGAAAACTGGAGTTAGAGCCGATCTGGGGCTCATGGGGAGTGGAAATCAAGAGATGTCAGTTGGCCACATAACTGGGGACAGGTGTCTACCTCATACCTGGAGCTCAGCCTGGAGGCTTCAACACCCAACAGTGTGGCACATCTGGGAGAGAAGACAGGCACAGAAGTGGTCAGGCATTGTAAGAAATCTGAGCAAGGGTATTTGTTTAAGGGTGGGTGGAGTCAAGAAATAAGTTTCTTATTTTTGCAGACAGTGTTTTCTGTTCTTGAAATAGTCTCCATCTTCCCACACCTTAGGAAGCTGCTTTTCCCCAGAAGCCTGAGGCATTATGAGGAGAGGCAGGGCTCTGGAGCCTGGGCCTCTATCATCCCTAAATCTCATTGTTATCAGGCTGTCCCTGCAATCCAGGAGCTGCAAGACTCCCTGTCCTAGGCCAGCTCCCTAGGCAAAGCTATCTGTCCTTCCAGCACATGCCAGGTTGTAAGAACGACTAAGGAAACACCCCAAACAAGGCATCCTAGGAACAGCCCCACAGCCAGATGACCTTGAGACAGGAAGATAGCTCAGGAACTGGAAGATCCTCCAGGATCCAACACTGCTTAGCTACCTAGTCATTTCAGATCCACCCATCGACCCCAGAAGCAAGAGAGTGTTGAGTTCTCCACCTTGATGGCGATCAGGACACATTCTTTTCTCACTCTCTACGGGTCTTTCTGCTTCTGTTCCTGCTATTTACTGCCCAATCTCTGTCTCATGTTAATACACCCATTAGAGAGAGCTTGGTTGGTCCTGTGAGACAGCATCGTCTTTTTGAGCAGAGCTTTCTGTCTAGACCAGGTCAGAGGACACTGGCAACCCCATAGCTTGTCTGCTTCTGTGTCCCATCAGCTGGGGTCTTGGTGGGGGTAGTCACAGAATACCAGCATGACAACTTTTGTGAAGGGCTCCACTGTAAGGGAGTAATGGGAATGCCAGGGTTCTGAGGCTGGATCTGCTCTGCATTTTGACTAGAACTGGCACAGGCATTGTTGCCTTCAGGTGGGTTTCACCAGTCCCCAGCGCTTCCCGCACACAGAGGTGGGGGTCAACTAGGCCTGGTTAGACAGCACCCACCCCACAAACCCCAAAATCTGTCATCAGCTGAATGCCCACTCCCCAGTGACCATGCTCCTGGCTGACCAGGGAAGTGTCTTGTATCTG
>NW_007731937.1:19971-20995 GCF_000696425.1 Galeopterus variegatus
GGGAACCGGTCTGTATGTGGGATCCGAACCCTCGGGCGGGAGCGCCACCGCGCTTCCCAAGCGGCACATATCCAGTGCGCCACCGGGCCGGCCCAACACTTGAGACACTTTTGACAAGTCACACATAATCCCGCTGTTCTGATACAACCACCACTTCTACTTTTGCATATTTCCTTTCTGGTTTTGTTCATCTGAGACACAAATAAATATAATTGCAAATATAATGTCCCCACTATTTGGTGATCTGCTTCTTTCACTATTATTTCATCAAACTTTCTCCCTCTGTTTCTGCATTATCTTAAAAATTATTGATCTTAATGACTTCCTAATAGTCCTTTCCTTAGTGTAGTGATTAAGGGCATGCTCTTTGGTGTCAGCCAGCCTCATCCAAAACCTAATAGCTCTGCGATCTTGGGCAAATCAGTAATTTAATTTCCTTGAGCCTCATTTTCTATATCTATCAAAAGGATTCAATAGTAGTCATTCACAGGGATGTTGTCAGTGTTAAATGAGATAACATTATGTGTGTATCAGTCAGGATAGGCTGCTATGTTATAGTAACAAACAACCCCCAGTCTCAATGGCTTAAAAAACACAGGTGTATTTCTTCCTCATATTCCATGTGCATCATGGGTTGTGGCAGTAGGGAGGGGGCAGTTATGGTGTGATTCTGCTCACTGTTGATACTGAGGGACTCAGGCTGACAAAGCAACCATATGTCACTTCTGTTTACAACACACATGGCAGAATTACTTGGCCCCACCCACACCAAGTGGGACCAGAAGAACAATTTTACCTTGTGTTCTGGAAAGGAAAAACTAGAAATATTTGCTAATTTCCACAACATAGAATCTTGAACTATGTTGTTATAATTGTTTCTGTAACATACAGGGTACTCGGTAAAGGCAGACACTATCATTACTGCTATTATTATTATTATTATTATTATTATTATTATTTTTATTTTTTTTTTTTTTGTCTTTTGTCTTTTTTCCGTGTCCGGCCACGGATCGCAACCCTCAGT
>NW_007731937.1:22588-23745 GCF_000696425.1 Galeopterus variegatus
GTGTAGTTTGCCTTTTGCTAGCTTTGCTTCTGACTTTGAACTCACTACTTAACAGTTTCATATCTTCATTTATTCCTTGGTAAAACAGATACAGTAATATCTTGGCATCTAATAAGTGCAGCATAAACTTGATATGCCTTCTCTTGCACAGAGGCGAAATATCTTTATGGCTTTTGCTAAGCACAGTCATATTGGAAAGAGGATGTTTGTGGATTTGTTTATTAAATATTTAGATCAGTGGTTTGTAGCCCTTAGTGTGTATCAGAATCACCTGGGGGAACTTAAAAGCATCGAAGTCTGAATCCCACCCTGAGGGCTTCTGATTTAATTGGGGTGGAGTGTGATCTGGTCAAGGGGAGTTTTAAAAGTTCCCAAGAGGATTCTAGGTTTCAGCAAAGTTTGAGATCTGTTGAACAGACCAGTGGTTCTCAAACCTGAACATGCTGCAGAATTCCCTGGAGGATTTGTTAAGGTCCAGTTGGTGGGGACCCATATCCAGAGCTTCTGACTCAGCGTTCAGTAGTTGGGGTGTGGAAGACTGGGTATTTGAATTTCTCTTTTTTTAATTAATTATTTTTTAATTGCCACATTGTAATTATACATATTTTGGAGGTATAATTTGATGTTTCAATGCATACATGTATAATGATCAAATCAGAGTATTTAGTGTATCCATCACCTCATGCATTTATCATTTCTCTATGGCGAGAACATAAAAAAGCCTCTCTTCTAGCTATTTTGTAATGTATAATAACCTTACTATTAACCACTGTCATTCTATTGTGCAACAGAACCCCAGAACTTATTCGTCTTATTTACTTGTAACTTGGTACCCAGTGACCAACCTCTCTTTATTGTTCCCTCCACCCCCAAGTCTCTGGGAATTTGCTTTTTTTTTTTATTTATAATTTTTTTATGTATATATATTTTTAGTTTACTAATCTTTAATTTTTTTATTGAAACATAATAAATTATACATATTTATGGGGTACAGAGTTGTATATCAATACCTATGTACAATATGTGATGATCAAATAAGGATAATTAGTATACTCTTCTTTGCAAAATGTAATCATTCTCTGTGACCCTTAGCCAATTTCTCACTGACATTTCTACAAGTTCCCTGGTGATGCTGCTGTTGCTGGTCCGGGTCCACA
>NW_007731937.1:24083-30560 GCF_000696425.1 Galeopterus variegatus
TTTATGTATATATATTTTTAGTTTACTAATCTTTAATTTTTTATTGAAACATAATAAATTATACATATTTATGGGGTACAGAGTTGTATATCAATACCTATGTACAATATGTGATGATCAAATCAGGATAATTAGTATACTCTTCTTTGCAAAATGTAATCATTCTCTGTGACCCTTAGCCAATTTCTCACTGACATTTCTACAAGTTCCCTGGTGATGCTGCTGTTGCTGGTCCGGGTCCACACAGTGAGAGGCACTGACAAGTGGTGCCATTAGTGACACCATTCTCTCTCTGTGCATCTCCCCTCCTGTAAAAGGATTGGAAAGGGAAAAATTGGGGCAAGTCCTTTGGAGGCAGGAGAATGGACAGAATGTCCTCTTAGTATCTTCCCCAGGCCTGAGAACTGAGGTACTCTTTCCTGAGATGCTGTTACTTCATGCAGAGCCTCAGAAGGACAGCTCGGTCTGCAGCTTTTTCCTTTTGGGAGCTAGCCACCAGCGGAAGCACTCAGACTGGGCTCGGCTCGGTGAGCTGGTGCCACCAGCCCTCCCGTGAACTGGAGACATCAGTCTCCCTCTTTGTATGACCTCCATTAGTGTGGTTATTCATGGCAACTCTTTCTCCTGGCTGCTTGGGATACAAAGTGCTGACTATGAGGCTGCACATGATGTCAGGTGGAAAGGAGGGATGTGACAGTCTCTGACCCAGGTGACCAGAGCAGCGTGAGGCAGGGGTGGGGGGATGCGATGTAGCAGCCAGGATGGGGGCGCAGGACTGCAGGCAGAGTAGGAGGCTGGCTGGAGTCACTCTGGGCCAAAGTGCCCCCAATAAAGCCAGCCGGCCTGAAGATACCTGAGCAACTTGAGGACAAGGCAGGGTTTTTTTTTTCTCTATTATTATCCAGATAAATGTAGTTATGAGGAGGTGGTGTGTGTGGGGGTGGGGAACCGTGGAGAAAGGATAGGGACAGAAATATAATATTTTTGCATATTATCTGAATGACTGGCATGTACATTCTGTGACAAGGGGATAATTTAATCATCCTGAGTTTATGGAGGGAAAATGCTCAGTCCTGCAGACCTTCTGCTTTGGCAGACAAAAGCATCCCAGAATTAACAAGAGAAGCGGTAGTGATCGCTAATACGTAGCACTGACTCTGTGCCAGGGGCTGTGCTAAGCGCCTGACATATATTAACTCGCTGTCATTCCCACATCAACCCTATGAAGCAGGAGCTATTATTATTCTCGTTATAGTCTAGTAAACCGAGGCACAGGGAGGTGATGTGACTTGCTCAAGGTCACACAGTGAACAAGGATTTAAACCCGGGCACTTTGATCCCAGAGTCCATGATCTTAGTCCTGGAGGGGCTGCTCGTGAGGGATCCTGGCTCAGTCCAGGATGTGGAGCCTGAGTTCTTTCCAAGTCTGTGGTTAGGTTCTGCGGGCTGAGAGCAGAGGCGTGGCTCCTTCCTGGCCCAACCATTATTAGGCCAAGTGTGTTGCCTGAATATCACTCTCTTCTCTCCCTGAAGGCTCCTGGTGTAAAGTGGTGCCTGGGCTACCTTAGCCGAGAGAGCAGATCTTTCACACGAGTAGGCAGAGTGAACCTCACCGTCTTCCCCCTCTGCATCCAGTTTCTCCACCCTCTGAATGCCCTCGTGATGCTCAAAGCATGCCCAATCGTCATGCCAACCTACACATGTCCTCCTCCCTTTACCAAAACAGCTTCTCCTTCAGTCTTACAGGCACCCCATAACCACCCTCAAATAAATCTAATAGACAAATCACTAAAGGGAGAAAACTGTACATTTATTCATTTTTTCCCAAACGTCCAACCGCCACAAGCACAAACTCGCTCTTCCTTCTGCCCATCACTCTTTCCTTCCCTCCTCTTGCTAGTCACTATCCTTTTCGAGCAGGAGGATACAGGAGGGAAAAAATGGACTGGGAGTTGGTCAAGCCAAAGTCTGGTCCAGTCTGACATCCACTAACTCTGCAACTGTTGACAAATCCTGCAGTATTGTAAGTGGCTGCGAGCAATGATCTATGGCATCAGACAGACCTGAGTTCAAATTCTGACACTGTCATCTTTGGACCTGGGGCAAGTGATTGAATCTTTCTGTATCACCCCTCTCTGACTTGTACAATGGGGACAATAATTCTGATCCTATAGGGTTACTGAGAGAACCAAATGACTATAAGCCAGTCAAGCGCTTAGCACAATACCTGGCACAGAGAGCAAGAATTCAACTAATGGTAATTATGATAGCTGTTATTATGATTGCTTCCCTCCCTGACTCAGTTTCCTTGGGAGTTGGACTGCTTGATTTCTGAGGGCTCCCCCAGCTCCAACATCCTCTGACTCACTAACATCCTTCTTGTTTCAGGTTTTTTTATTAGATTTCCACAACTGACTCATCTTTCTCCACCTCTCTCCCTATCATCACCCGCCATGAAAAATGCACTCTCTTCCCCATTGTACTCAGATCATTGACCCATCATCTCTGCCCCAGGAGGTCGAATAATCCACACTGGCCAGCCCCTTGTGTGCCACTGCCACTTTGAGTTGGATTCCATTGGATTTGTAAGGCACCAGAGGAGTAGGTTCATTGACCCATCATCTCTGCCCCAGGAGGTCGAATAATCCACACTGGCCAGCCCCCTGTGTGCCACTGCCACTTTGAGTTGGATTCCATTGGATTTGTAAGGCACCAGAGGAGTAGGTAGTTGATATGAATAACCATTACATTGGGGAGGGCTTTTCTTCTCTCTCTGACTGATGACAGCTAAATTACTGCTAAATATAGGCCCTGCATTTGCATGAATCTGCAGCTTGCCACAGCCAGGCTGGGGGTTTTATTGACAGCTGAGGCACTGGAGGCAGGCAGGCACCTGCTCTGGTACACCTCTTCCAGGGGCAGCCTGAGTCAGGCAAAGCGTGCTCCTCCCTTGCCTCCTCTCTGAGAGGTGCACTGTCCTCTCCAAGCCTCCAGCCCTGTGGGTTCCAAGGAAAGAGTCTGGGCTGTGGGTCTGAATCTTAGATCTGCCATCTGGCCATGTGATCCTGAGCAAATTACTTAACCACTCCTTACCCCTCCCCCAGCCTCAGTTTCCTCATTGGCACAATGGGGCTAATAATAGCATATAATGGCTAAGTTATCCCACACAAGCAGAGGTTTTGAGGTAGGCTGCTCCAAGTATCTATCTTGTCGTACCAGCACATTTTCCTTTCTGTCCTTAGGTTATTGCTTCAAAACCCCAAATGGCAGCTCCAGACATCAAATCATATCACAATTAAACACAAGGCAGAAAAAAGGAGTGGCTTTCCTCATCACCTCCCTTTTTAACAAAGAAAGTAATCTTTCATGGAGGAAACTGGGAGACTTGTCCCTTATAGCTCATAGCAATAATAATAATATTAGTAACATTATTTATATTTAATAATAATAATAATAGTAATAACAACAGCAGGAACAGTTATTGAGTACTTACTGCATGACAGGCACCTTTCTATGCACTTCACATGGGTTAATTTAATCCTCACAACAATCCCCCCAATAGATGGTATTTCTAAGGTACAGACAGGTTTAGAAAAACTTGCCCAAAGCTACATTGGATTAAGATTTGAACCCACATTGCTTGGCTGTAGAGCTTAGGTTCTCCAACTGGAATTCAAATGACTTATGTTCACTTGTTCAGCCTTTGAATATGACTAATGAAAGGTGAGACCCCAGGGCTGGAAAAGGGACCTACCTTCCTGAGAGCATTAGACTTGCCTAGTACAGAAACCAAACTGGGGTTCTATAAACTAAAGAAGGGAGAACGGCTTGGGGTAAAAACCAGAGTTGTCAGCCCCACTACCTCATAGAGTTGTTAGAGGGTTGAAAGACAGAATGCTCAGGCTGCATAACAAAATACCAGAGACTGGGTGGATTAAGCAATAGAAAGTTATTTCTGGAGGCTGAAAGTCCAAGATCAGCATGGTAGCAGGATAGGTTTCATTCAGAGGCCTCTTTCCTTGGCCTGCAGATGGCCAGCATCTCACAGAGCGCTCACATGACCTCTTCTTTGTGCGCACAGAGAAAGTTCTAGCTCTCTGGTGTCTCTTCTTATAATAACATTCATCCCATCATCAGGGCCCCACCCTCATGACCTCATCTCACCCAAATAACCTCCAAAAAGTCTCATCTCCAAATACCATCATATTGGGGGTTAAGGCTTCAACATATAAATTTGGGGATGTGGGGGTCACAATTCAGTCATAGCAGCTCCTAAGTGCCTTTTTCAAGGTGAGCATCTGGCAAGTGAGAGTTCCCTCTCCTCCTCCTACAATTATTGATTCAATCAGTTATTTGGGGACCCGTAATATGAGACCAACCTGAAGACACTACAATCTAGTTGGGGAGAGAAGACAAGAAACAGTTAAGTCATGACTCACAGTGACGTTTGTTTAAGGGCCAAATGCCTGGAATTGTTCAGAGATATGCTAGATGGCGCCACGGATCTGGCTTCTCCTGTGGATCATGGTGGCCAGTCTGCAGATCTTCCTATCTACCCTGGGCTGAAATGAAAGAGAGCTGATCCAGTTAACCAGGAGACAGGGTTTTGGACATCCGGGGCTAGACCATTTAAAGATAGAAAAATCTCAGCTGGCAGAAATAGTTTTGGAGAAAGATGATTTTCTGTGGCTGGAGAAAGATGGAATAAATGTGGAGACATCATCATCAGGAGAGATTTAGGGAGAGATCCTATTGGGGGGGAGATGGCGTGCATGGCAGCAGGACCGGCTGGTCAGCCTCCAGTGTCTCTGCTGTGGGTGGGCTGACACTTGAGTGAGGACTGGGCAGGGGGATAACACCATTGCAAAGTTTGGAAAAAATATTACCAAAGGAAGTGCATTGGCATTAAGAATCAATGGCATGGAGGTGCCAGTTGTCATGGTGAGGAAGCCAGGGTGGGGTAAAACCCTGGATTACCATTAGCTGCTGCCTGGAGTGAGTGCTGTCATCTGAGGGAGAAAGCTAGAGAGGGGACCAACCAGAGGTGGGTCCAGGTCCTCACCGAAAATGAACGAGGTTGTTGTGGTTATCGAAATGCCATGTGAAAGGCCATAAAACAAGACGCTCTGTGGTGCCACTAAAGGAGTCAAGTCAGGACAAGTGGTGAGGGGCAGGGTTTCACAGTGAGGCAGTCGAGGCTGAGCCGGGTCTGAATCCCATCTCGACCATTACCAACCTGTGATCTTGGACAATTACCAACACCCTCCGAATCTCCTTTTTTTTTCACATGGCTAGTGAAGACGATGATGGTGGTTGAGAATTAAAGGAGATGTGTATGCAGAGTGGCCAGAAGTGTCTGGCACACAGTAAGAGGGAGACTGTGGGCTCTGTCTTTCTTGAGTTAATGGAAAGGTGGACAGAGTCAGGCTGACTCTGTCCTGTGGGCCCTCCTTCCAGTGAGAGCAGCTACCTGAGGCTTTTGTGATGAAAGACTGGTGTTGGGAGGAACGTCACCCTGGCAGAGGCTCTTTAAATCCCTCCTTGATGAAAGATGAATCAATGGGTAGCTTCGTTTCAGAGGCAGGTCTTCTAATCCCAACTTTTTGTCTAGTTTTCTGCCCTCTCCAAGGCCTCTTCAGGGAGGTCCCGGCACCTTTGTTTTCCAGAATTAACCTAGAAAGGGTTGCTCTGAGGTCCTAGCCCCACTCCCTGGATGCCCTGACTGACCCTGGGCTTGGATTCTAGTGGCATTTCTGAGAATTCTTGGCAGTACTCACCCCTTCAGGTTCTGCCCCTTTGGGCATCCCTGGGCTGTGGCCAGCCCTAACCTCCCACAGAGCCCAATTGCAAGAGGTTTTGTCCTGCAAACAGCAGTGGGGTTAGTCTTGACTGCTCTTTGCAGAGCAAAAGCAGAGAAGTCCCTGTTGGAGGTTAGAGTATCTGCCCAGCTCTTCTCTGACCAGACCCCTTGGCTAAGTCATGTTTTCCTACCCACCCCTTCCACCATCTAATTCTCCAAGGGGCTTAGGGTGCCCACTCTGCTTTCTTCCTGGGTCCTCAAATTTCACCCCAACCCCCCACCCCTGAGCCCTCCCTGGAATTCCAAGAAGGACCCAGCTCTGGGTCTCATGCTCCCCCAAGTCCCTGCCCTGCACTTCAGAAACATCTTTCCCTGCACATCCTGTACTGATTCCTCTTGGACCATGAGATGATGGGTAGGTCTGCCTGTGCTCTCTTAGAGCTTGGATCCTGTCACCATGGCTGGCTTCCCTTGACACTAGTTCTGTCTGCAGTTTCCCTGCATCCCTGCTGGCTCCATCTCTGTGTCCCTGCATGTGTCTGCTGTCTCCCCAGTACAGCCGGCAGCCAGCCAGTCCCTGCTCAGCTGTGTGAACATGGGAGCTGATAGATTAGAAACATGGACTTAGAACACCATCTCTCACTCCCCTGTGGACCTCAAATTGTAAATACAATATT
>NW_007731937.1:31727-33063 GCF_000696425.1 Galeopterus variegatus
ACATGGACTTAGAACACCATCTCTCACTCCCCTGTGGACCTCAAATTGTAAATACAATATTTGCATTGCATAGGTGTGCACGTCCAGCGCTTTCTTCAGTGGCCCATGGCTCACCAAAATGTTACAACCAGTGGATAAGAGTCCTTCTCAATACCCCTGATCATACTTACACCTTTGTGGACAAAAGTAGGACTGCGTTTTGTTCATCTTTGTTATCAATAGTTCCTAGCCCAGACTCTGACATTAAAATAATATCTGCTCATTAAATATTCATTGGTTGTAATGATCAATCAATGCATGGACTAAGATGTGGTGCATCCTGGATCCAGTGGAAAAGGAAGAAATTTCCTCTCCAAGTTCCTGGAAGGTGAACATGCATCTCTGCACAGACACTGTCAGTGATGGGGAGGTCCCTTTCTCATAAGATAACTTATTACACTGCTTTTCCTATACAGAGCTGAGTTCTGTCCTTCAACTTCTACACTCTGGCTTAAGCTTTGGACTGGGATCTGCCCAGGATTCATTCCACTGTTCAGGTCTTTCGAGGGACCTCTCACATCAGAGGTACAGGCACCACCTTCTCATCATCTGCCAACACTAATGACATCTGCTGTGCCTGGCCAGTCCCCTCCCAAAACAAGTTACAGAGGTAGTCCCCACCCTCTGTGAGGTATCATCCTCAGACAGATCAACCCATTATGTTCCCAGAATGGACCATAATTCTTTTGATGGAACAAAGAGTATCAGAACAAAGGAGAGCTTTAGAGCTCATGTAAACTCATCGCCTTAATTTATGGAGGAGAAGACGGATGCCCAGGAGGGGAAACAATGCTCCGCAGGCCCTGAATCTGGAAGCAGAACCCAGCTCTTCTGGCTCCCAGCCCAGTGCTCCTGCAGATGTGCCCTGCAGCCTCCTTCCCGCAGCTCTCGGCATGGCACGTTGGGTGAGTGGAGTCCTGCACTTCCTGATAGCTTCCAAATATTTGTTTTCCTTGAATTGTAGGGTTTTCCTGCATCTCCCACCAGCTGGGACTCCTGCCTGCTTTGCTGAGGTGTAGGAGTGCCTGGAGATTGACCCTTCACCCTTTCTGTGTGTGCTCTGGGCCAGCGATATGTCAGGTGTGCCACAACTTGTGCAGTTTAGGGTAGTGTTTAAGAACATGGCCCCTGGAGCTAGACTGTCTGGGCTTCAAATCCTGGTTCTGCCACTTCCTAGCTGTGTGATCTTGGGCAAATTACCTAACTTATCTGTGCCTCAGCATCATAATCTGTGTTTTAGTCTGTTTTGTGTTGCTATAACAGAAAAACCTGAGACTGGGTAATTTATAAGGAAAAG
>NW_007731937.1:34472-35936 GCF_000696425.1 Galeopterus variegatus
GGAGCTTGGCCAACCCAGATCTATACGCTGACTGCTAAACTCACTCTGAGCAGCTCAGAAAACTGCCAGACCACCCTGCAAGAGTCTGAGCAAAACCTGGGTCAAGGAAGCAGGGTCTGTCCTTTGCTATTACTGTCGGTCCTATGAGACTACCACCACACCAAGCACACAGTGGGTGTCAAGGTATCAACATGCCCAGCACACAGTAGGTATCAAGGTACCACCATGCCCAGTGCACAGTAGGTATAACACTACCAACATGCCCAGCACACAGTCAGTGTCAAGGTTACCACTGTCTCTAGCACCACAGTAGCTATTCAATAATGTTATTGCTGTTGCAGGCTAGAGTTATCCTAGGGAAGATGCTGAACAGGAGGTCTGATGGGCAGGAGAAAAAACACCTGGTCTGAGACAGTGGTCAACAATATGTGGTCAATGAGGAAGTGGTGCTGTTGGTGGGGGTGTCCCTCCCAGTCAGCCAGGCACATGATCACAGCTCCAAGAGATGTGCTCAAAAGTCCATGTGTGCAGTACTCAGCACTGGCAGGCCCCTTCCAGAACAGGCAGCAAGTGTTTAGGGTTGAGGTGTTCTGAACTCCAGGCCAGCAGTGCTCTCTTCTCCAGACAGCCATCTGCTCTCCCAGCAGAGCACAGGACTCCAGGGAGCAGCACTGAGGACTCTGGCATCAGAGCTTATGACTCCAGGGGAAGTACATGGTTTTCCTGAGATCCTAATAGCAGAGCCCAGCACTCCAGGAAGCACGGCCTAATACTCCAAGTGTAACTCTAAATACTCCAGGAGGCAGTGCTCATGGAGGTGTTACGACTCAGGACTTTAGGAGATGGTACTGTGCATCCTTTACAAAGTGTACTCCACACGTCAGGAGCAACTGATAACGAAGACACTCATCTCAAGAATGGGTTTCTGGCCTCCAGGCTGTGAGTCTGCAGGCAGCTGTCAGGGGACTGGCCAGAGAAGCCCCACCCCATCCTTGCTGGGGGCCTGGTTGGTCAAGCAGATTTTGGATGACAACCCTAAACAAGAGCCTGATTCCATCCTCTGGACCACGGCGTTAGGAGAAAGACCACGTCTGAAGACCCTCATGTTTCAGTGAATGGATCTTCCTTCCTTTGGTGTGTTAGGGTGGAACTGGTCTGTCATAAGATGGAGAAATCCTTGTTACTGTATACCTTTGTACTGACGATTTTTCTTCTAGAAATATTCTACATATATGAGCCTTTTTTGCATCAGTGATGGAATATTCAGTACCTTGCTGTTCAAAAAATATGTGTATGTGTTGGATATATCTATATCAGCTGTCTCATCCTTTTCCATGGCTGCCTAATTTTCCATTTCATGATGTCCTATAATTTATCTAACTAGTTCGCCATTGATTGACATTTAAATTATTTTCTGTCTTCTGCTATTACTACCAATCCTGTAATTGTACATGCCTTTGACAC